>NC_065447.1:132218601-132518601 GCF_917563875.1 Diabrotica virgifera virgifera | reverse complement strand
TAAGTTGGGTTATTCTGAGCAAAAAAGGTATCTTGAGATTTTTCTCTAAAATTGATTTTTGTCGAGTTATATGGCCATTTTCGCATTTTTCAGGTTTTAAATCGCGTATAACTCGACAACAATCAATTTTAGAGAAAATTGACAAGAGACCTTTTTTGTTCAGAATGTCCAAAATTATCTAAAAAAAAATTGTTCAAAGTGAAAAAATTATTTTTGTGGATTTGTTTAAAAAATTGTTTAAACAATTTTTCGACCACGGCACCTTGTGAATATGTTATAAGGACCTCTTTTTGAGTAAGTTTGTGCAAAAAAATCGAATCGGAATAATTTCACTAACAGGGGCGACGATAAATCCGGGACTATAGCGCTAATTATTAATAATTAAAAATAACAGCTTTGTAATAAAATAATGACAAAAATCTCTTAAGGACCTTGAAGCAAGGGTTTGAAACTTGATCTGCTCACTTTTTAATTTCATAATAATAACTTTTAATCGAGTTAATAAGACTTAAAAATGGCCATTTTCGCATTTTTCAAATTTTTAATCGCATATAACTCGACAACAATCAATTTTAAACAAAAATGGCAAGACACCTTTTTTGCCCAGAATGACACAAGTTATCTAAAAAAAATTGTTCGAAATGAAAAAATTGTTTTTGTGAATTTGTTTCAAAAAAATTTTTTAAACAATTTTTCGACCAATGCACCGCCCGGCACCCTTTGGATATGTTATAAGGACCTCTTTTTGAGTAAGTTTGTGCAAAAAAATCGAATCGGAATAATTTCGCTAGCGGGGGCGACGATACTGCCCGGTCTACTTTTGATGCTGATGGTGATAGAATAGATACTTTTTATATAACAAAAATAAAACTTTTTTTAAACTCTTTAAAAAATTTGTGGCGGGTTTTCCCCGAAAAGTGCGTTATTTTTTGGACATTTTACGTTGAACTAGTCGATTTGGAATTTGACGAATAAGAACCAACTTTTGATTAGCTCCAACTCTGTTTTTATTGTGTGTCCAGACTTCATACATACATCATTTTTTTTACTGTTTTATAAGCTTTATATTTGCTAGGAATAGTTTTTCGATCAAATACTTACTTTTTGATTTATTTGCGAAAAACCATCTAAAAACAAAAGTTACAAGGAATTTAATTAGTTTATCCACTTACGGACTTATTTGGACCTATATTTTTTCACACTCGAGAAGGGGGTGGTACTCATCCTCAGAAAAAAAGCACACACTGGCACTCTGATGTTCATTTCGCGAAATATCGCAGGGTTCGTATTTAAAATTTTTAATTTACTCCTCACCCCTTTCCGTGGGGGTTCGTTTTTGGTATCATTCGATAGACTTTTGAAAAATATTGAACACGCATTTTTTAGTTTTTCGATCTGACGTTCATTTCGCGAAATATTCGCTTTTTTGTGAAACTTTGTGACTCGCCCATCATTTCTTCAGATTTGGGAACACTTAATAATCGGAGGGGGCCAAGTCAGGAGAGTAAGCCGCATGAGAAAGTAATTAGAACCCCAACTCGAATTTTTGCTACTGTCACAACGCTCTTGTGAGTCGATGTATTGTCTTAGGTCTTGAGAACACTTTTTTCTTCTGCTTATGGAGTCGTTTTTCATTCATCACATACCGGAACTCACCACATAAATTTTGAAGACCCTGACATCAAAACTGTATTAAATTATATGTGATCTAAGTAAGTTAATGAAAAGTCAGAATAGATAGAGTAGAACACTTATAAAAAAAATTGTAACAAGCAATTGGACATCGTAAGTTCTAATTTTTCACAAAAAGTGACCGGAAGTTGAACCGGCAGTCGATATTTGAACCCTTCGTGTAACTTTTTGTCAGCTGATATGACGGATGAATTTTGTTCACCTACAGATATGGACGAACAGACAGGCATGAAACCGGAAGTATGTATTTGTTCTGGTCTTTCTTAGTCGTGTTGACCAATAGTTTGTACTATTTCGACGAATTTAAAACAGTATTTTCGGTTGCAACTCTGGAACAGGCAGTCCGAGGTCAAACTTCTCACATGTAATATCATATTTTGGTTATAGGCTTTCATTTGACACCTTATTTGTCATTCTTTCTGTCCTACTAATAGACGAGTTGTGTTTATTGACGGACAGACATGGATAATTCTAGGTTTTCACATTTAATGATAAAAACAATAATTATACAATTCAGTTAACCTGACTATATCATTGTGATAATGACTTCTTATCTAAAAGTGACAACGGCAATAATTGCCGTTGTAATAATTATTATTCCATTCACTCACGATAAAATATCGCAAAACCTCCAGATTTTAAAGAACCGCTTGGATTGACATAAAATTTGGCACACACGTAGCTAAAATGCCAAAGAAAAAAGTGAGATTATGCCGATATGTTCTCTTGTCCTAGATGTGACTTTCACCCCTTCTTGGAGGTGAAAAAACATACGTGCAAAATAAGTCCGGAAGTGGATAAACTGACTAATTCTAATTCTAAGCAAATTTTGTTCTATAAAAGTTTTAGGTCAATACTTTTCGAGG
Organism: Diabrotica virgifera virgifera; assembly: GCF_917563875.1. Lineage (NCBI taxonomy): Eukaryota > Metazoa > Arthropoda > Insecta > Coleoptera > Chrysomelidae > Diabrotica > Diabrotica virgifera. Next base: position 132,516,043 of record NC_065447.1, on the reverse strand, counting down.
TATGTGCGAGTGAATATGTTTATTTTTCATAGAAAAACACGTTTTGGACGGATTTTCGCAAATAACTCAAAAAGTAAGTATGTACATATTTTATCGAAGAAATATTCCTAGCAATTTTTTGGTGTTTTTAAAACAGTTTCTAGCGTGAAAAGTAAGCAAGTTACGCTGAAAATAAAATCGTTCCCTTTTTTTTGGCAAAAGAAAGTCATGAAAATTAATTGTTACCGCTTCACACGTTACTTTAGATAAATGTATTGTTTATACAGGGTGTCTCCGAAAATAGTGCGTTCCTTTAAGGTGTGGATATAATACACAATTTAGAACAAAAAGGTGTTGTAACATTTTTTCCTAAAGTTAACCGTTTCAACAAAAATTACGTTGTTCTCCATAAGAGTAAATTTTTATTTTCATAAATTTATATGACCTGGCAACATGGCGTAGAAGAGCCTGTGACTGTGAAATTTAATCTAATGGGACCCCTTGTTTATTTACTAATTGAGTATCAATTTGCATATCAAAATGTATTTTCGTTTTTTGGTCAAACGGCTGAATTTAGAATAAAATGTTATAAGACTTTTTTGCTCTACATTGTGCTTTCTATCTATACCTTTAAGGAACGCACTATTTTCGGGGAAACCCTTGTATTAAATAGTGTGATGTATAATGCCTTTTAGGTCCAAACTAATTAAAACTCTCTTTCTTGGTTCAGATACATTATATTTACATTCAAGTCCATCAATGACTAACCATAACAATATGTTTACATATCACAGTAACGACCTAGTACAATAATTAAATGCTGAGTACAATAATCTTTCTCCACCGAGTTAATGTTTATATACACATTTAAATAATAACAAAACATGACAATTCAATGTTACTTGCGGTTATTGATACAAGAACAGATACTACATGGATTAATGACTTTGAATGAGTTTTAAACATATTTTGTACAGGGTGATATTATAATACCACACCTCCCCGTTTTGTTAAGATTACATATTTTTAAAATAAGATTGATTGTCTATCATCGCCGTTTTTTTAAAAAAAAGAAAGTCCTAAGAAGAGAAGAAGAATATCTGAGTGTATATCCCTCTTTCCCTTTCACAGAGTGTTTATGATTACCTAATACTATTTTCAAAAATTAAATTTCCTAACTATCCTAACTAACTGTAACATGGTACATTTCAGATCAATCGATTTTTCCCTAAACATGTATACTCTTTTTCCTATTTTACACAAAAGTTCATATTTTCCCTATACTAAAACTGGTATTTTATAACCTATTACTAGTTCACGTACTTTCACGTCGTGTCTTTTCGTCCTTTTTTTTTTTCGTTCACTAATTCACTTCATCAAAACAGTGTCCACAGTGAATGAAGTTGATCCTAACTTTTAAATAGTCTTTTAGTGCCTATAGGCATCTCATATAAGCGGGGGAATACCTAACTAAAAATCTCGTATCTACCTAAAAGTTCTAAGCTAAGCTAATATTACTCGAATAAGTAAAAAAATGTATCCTTTACTCTATTAATAATTCCTATTTCAGTCTTCTTTTGATTTATTTATATATGTCTTACTAACTCTAAAATAATGTACCTATAATAAAAATGTAATCTCTCTAAAAAAACTTCTAATAACTCTCTTGTACCTATAATAAAGATTTAATCTCTCTAAAAACTTCACTTTTTGTGTCCCTTTGCTTACTATCTACTAACACTATTGTAAGATATTGTCTATCCTTAATTCAAACACTTCCATTTTCCGCGAAAATTTAACCTGAATTCATTATATACATTTGAAAATAAGTTATTTATAATTTACGTTACTTTAGAGAAAAAAATTACAACTTTAATTCTTAGACAAAGATTCAATGATTAGCTACTTATTTGCTTGTTTATTTTGGCATTTTTTATGTTTCTTCTTTCCTTTTTCCCACATATTTTATTAAAAATTCTCTTTTTTTTCTCTTCTTCTTCTTGTCTGGTACTACACTATATATTTTTTCATTTTTCTCCACATATAACACTTCTACAGTGCACATAATTCATCTTCATATAACAATCATTTGTCATTTAATCATCAATATATCATTTCATAATATAACATCATAATAATCACTTCCTTTACTTATCCCTCAATGCCTACGTTCGACTAATCAAAGTGGCTTTACTCGAGAGAAAAGTTCCAATTATTCTACATATTCCATATAACAATCATAATACTCAATACTAGCCACGAAACCTCTACAATCTACCTTAACAGAAGCGGGTATAACATCGTTGGCTAGATCAAATTCTTTTACAAATTTCACAACCTCAATCCCTTGCTTTGAGGCCGTTGTTTATTCACGAATAATCATGAATAAAATAGGTACCCTTCAAAACACAGAGTGGGTCTCTAATAAGCTTTCAAGTTTCTATAAATCATTAGTACCTTCCCAATTTGACAAGAGCAGTGGGTTTCTTATTGTCTCAAGTTGTCTCATAATATTTAGCTTATACTATTGTTAGTTCTTCTTCTTATCTATATAGTTCTTCTCCAAATTCCTTATCTCGACGCATCAGGTCGGTTCGTTAAAAATAAATCTCTTGCTTATAGCAATGTTTATCAACGTATGTCATCACTAATCATTATTCATTAAAAAAATCATTTATATATCATTTATCACACAAAAAATTATTAATTCAGGTTCATATCATACAAAATTTAACACAAAATCGATTAAAATGTACCTAAAAGATCAATAACAAAAACAACTGCTAATAAAATTCAATAAAAATTCAAAAATAGCATATGCAAAAGTTAGATAAAAATATTCAAAATAAGTTTATATCTCAAACTTCGATAGAATTTTTTGAAAAAAAAATTCGATATTCCATAAAATATTCAAAAATAACCGTACTAGAAATAGAAATCGGATAGAGATTTTTCAAATAAATTCGATAAAACTCAAAATTCAATAATAGCATATATAATAAACTTTGATAAAAATATTCAATTCAAAAAATCACTTCATGTTTCAAAATTCATAGATATTCTTAAAAAAAATCGATACTTCATAAATTATTCAAAAATCAGCAAAGATAAATATTCAATGTTCAATAATAATATAAAAACGAGGGAAGCATTTTTAATAAAGATAGACATTCTTACTTACATTTTATCACTTTGTCTTTGTTCACTGGGTTCTCTGCATTCTTCCTGTCCTGGTCTGGTCCATTTTCCGCCGTCGGTGTTTCCAATCTGGTGCCGCCATCTTTGTTCCTTACAGAAGATTCTCCTCTAGTCTGCAGGATCAGCCATGTATTAAATAGTGTGATGTATAATGCCTTTTAGGTCCAAACTAATTAAAACTCTCTTTCTTGGTTCAGATACATTATATTTACATTCAAGTCCATCAATGACTAACCATAACAATATGTTTACATATCACAGTAACGACCTAGTACAATAATTAAATGCTGAGTACAATAATCTTTCTCCACCGAGTTAATGTTTATATACACATTTAAATAATAACAAAACATGACAATTCAATGTTACTTGCGGTTATTGATACAAGAACAGATACTACATGGATTAATGACTTTGAATGAGTTTTAAACATATTTTGTACAGGGTGATATTATAATACCACACCCTGTATATGATCTGTAAGTTGCATTGGTTCAAAATGCTTATTTTTGAAAGGGGTTTTGTTGAAAGGCCTCGAACGAATCACTAGTCACGAGTATGTATATGCAAATTTTGAACAGCCATATCTTAACCAATTTTTGTCTTCCAGAAAATCAAAAAATTCCAAATATTTAAAAAAGCAACACCTACATTTTTTACTCTTTAAGATATTTGGTATCACTAATAATTTTTAAGTTATTTTGACAAAAGTCTTTTTTCAAAATTAAAGATTTAAAAAAATTTACTTTAAAACCAAATTTTTCCACAAATAAGCACTTTGAACTGATGAAACTTACAAACACAAACAATACATAAAGTTACTTGTGAAGTGGTAACGATTAATTCCATTTGGGCTGTTAATTAGAGGGAGTTTTTAGAATATTTTTAACCAAAAAAAAAGGAACAACTGTATTTTGAGCGTAACCTGCTTACTCTTGCTCCTGGAAACTTAAAAAAAAAATAAAAATAAACGTTTTCTTAAACACTTTAAGAAAGTTGTAATAAGTTTTCCCAGAAAAGTGTTTCATTTTTTTTATTTCACGTTAAAATATTCGATTTGGAATTTGAGATATAAGAGCTTATTTTTCACTATAGTCTGTTTTTAAACAAGAGGAGTCATTCAAATTTCCCGCGCCGTACACCTTGTTTGTAATTGGTACAACCCCAGGCAATTTTACTCATATCAAATTTTGACACTATTGGCATTTCATAGGTCAGTTTATTTATTTTATCAGCAATTTTTGTATTTTCTGCGTTCTTCCTTTTATTTTTAGATTTTTAGTCAAGATTACCGTCAAAGGCCGATATGATCAACCAAAAAAGAAGATTTATCTGATGATATTTCTAGTGACTTTCTTGGGTGTGAATCTGCCATTTAGTTTACCTACTCCTCTTGGTTTTAAAACAAAGCTTAGCAATAACTCTGCTTCTACTGGGTCTACAGACCTGACACATATACCATTTTTTCACTTTTTTATAAGCTATATTTACTATTTGCTAATTTTTTTTCAATAAAGTACCTACTTTTTGAGTTATTTGCGAAAAACCGTATAAAAACGTTTTTTTTTTTGTTGAAAAATGAACATATTCACTCGCAAATATCTCTAAAAGTATTGACTTAGTGAAAAACGCTATAAAAAGAAGTTGCTTAGAATTAGTCAGTTTATCCAATTCCGGACTTATTTGAACGTATTTGTTTTCATACCCTATAACCGACGAAACTCACCTCCAGATCAAAAGCACATATCGGCACAATATCACTTTTTTTCTTTAACATATTAGCTATAGGTACGTGTCCCAAATTTTATGTCAAACCAAGCGTTTCTTCAAAATTCTGACCAAAAACCCTAAGTAAATTAAACGAAAATATAAAATGAATTTTTCAAACAAATATTTTAAGTCGGTATGAGAAATTTTAATTTAACAGATGAAATCAAATAAACACAATTCAACTCGTAAAATATTTAGACCCTTGCTTGGTAATCCAGCTGAACAGGTAAAGAACCTACCTTTTATGTAGTTTATAATCTGAGAGGATGGAATATTTTACCAAAATATTCCATCATCTAAGTTTACAATAGACCTTTTCTACCTGTCCTCAAAAGATCGGTATTTTTAACTCGTGGCAACGTCGAAAAGCGGCAAAATGATGGGAAATACACATTTTTATGTGGTGGAAGTCAAAATGGTTATGAAGTGTAAAAATTTTTGTATATAATTTAAATTTTTAAAATTAAAATTTTAGAAAACTGAGAACGATACAGGGCGTTAAAAAATGCGCTCAACAAACATACACGAATTAAAATTCGAAAATGATAGTATTTCTTGGTGATGCCAAATGACTGCAACATGAAAAGATGACATAATGATAGCGGGATGTATATATATATATATATATATATATATATATTGATACATGTATCCATGTGACTTCCAAAGTAGATTCTCGTAATACGTTGTTACTTCATATATACCGTTATGACTTCCGATTTCGGAAGTCACAACGTTTTGCCTATATTTTTACGAATTTGGCTACTAGATGGTATCAGAAGGCTTATATTAAAAATTTCGCTGGAAGTCATATCGTATCTAACATACTCATAAGATCAGATTTTAGTTCGACGGTATATCACCAGCGCTAGTGTCGCTCCCGTGCTACTATACAGGTTATGTACACAACGCGTAGCGTCTTCCGTATACCACACCGCTCGGTGTGACTTCCGTTTTTTGGCAACCCTGTGTAACGGTTTCCAGACATTTATCTGTTGTAGATTCGCGGTCCTAATCGTACTTAGTGTTTTGTGTGCCTTTTGTTTTTAAACATGAATAATAGCAGATCTGCTTTACTTTTAAAGTTAGCCTTAAATGAAGGTACAATAAGTGATTATATATCTCTATAATTATATATTTTCTGTACTTATTTCAATCTATAATATTTACTTACCTATTTACTTATATAAATTCATTTTTCTCGTGTTTTTGTTTACTTCCTTTTTTACAATGAACTTCTAATTTAATCTACACTCACCGGCACGAAAAACGGGCACCCTAAAAAAATGGGTAATTTTTAATGTCTCGTATCTCCCAAACCTTTGGTCCGATTTAAGTAATGTTTTTAATATGTTATAGCCTTATTATTTAACAATATAGCTATGATAACATTGTTGATAGACAGGTAAGTTTTCATTGTATACCGGGTGTACCAATCAAACTGGGTTTTTTTCTCAATTTTCACAACACCCTGTGGAATATTCTAGCCTTTATAAAATATTTAAATTAAAGCCTAACTATAGCTCCAGGTTTTATTAACATTCTGTTTTTTTATTCATTCGCTTGCGTTGGATAATAAAAAAGTTAAGGACTTTAACAACTAGCCATGTTCTTTATCGATACAGGTGTTTCTAAATATAAGTGCGACAAATTTTAAGGGGTAATTTCTGCATGAAAAAATAATGATCGTTTGGCAAAATATTTTATATTTGCAAGCATTTGCGGACATAGCTTTATCAAGTAAACGATCATTATTTTTTCATGCAGAATTACCCCTTAAAGTTTGTCGCACTTATTTAGAAACACCATGTATTGATAAAGAACATGTTTAATTGTTAAAGTCCCTAACTTTTTTATTATCCAACATAAGCGAATGAATAACAAACAGAACATTAAGAAAACCTGGGGCTATAGTTGGGTTTTAATTTCAATATTGTATAAAGGCTAGAATATTCCACAGAGTGTTGTGAAAATTGAAAAAAAAACCAGTTTGATTGGTACGCCCAGTATACAATGATAATTTACCTGTCTAGAAACAATATTATTACAGCGATATAGTTAAAGAATAAGGCTATAACATATTAAAGAAATACTTAAATCGGAGAATAGGTTTAGGAGATACGAGCCATCAAAAATGACCCATTTTTTTGGGGTGCCCGTTTTTCGTGCCGGTGAATGTATCTATTAAATAATCTAAATTATTTTTAAAAATCTTATTAAAAGCTTAAATACAAGAAATGTAGGTAAATGTTCTCATTTAACGAAATTTCCGAAAATTGTGTATTTTTTTGACCCAAGTAGGCTGAAAAATCGATTTTATAGTTATTGTTATTTCGAAAGTAATAAAACGTGTAAAAATTACAAAAAAATTGAATGTACAATTACAATTGAATGGAATTAAATACACGATAAAATGAATCAAGAGCGATAAAAAGTTTAAAGTAATAAATTCTAGTAATAATATAAAATACAGTAAACTCTCTCCTAAGGGGGTAGGCGCAAAATCTCTGTCCAATGCTATTTAAATACATTTATTTTTTTCGAATCCTGAGAAAACTAATAAATATTTTTTAAAACATACACCCAGAATGAAAGATAACATTATTACGGGGGACCGAAAGTCCCTTAGAATAAAAAAAGTTTCTTTTGAATGAAATATTCAAAATTAAAAGTCACACTAACTTTTCTCTTTTTTTTTTTATCATCCCATTATCTTTATTAAAATAAACATATATTAGGTATATAAGTTATTAAAATAAACATTATATAAGTTTTCAGGGACTTTCTGCCCTCGGTAATAATGTAAGCTTCCATTCTGCGTTTAAATTTTTCAAAAATACTTATTAGTTTTCTCAGAATTCGAAAAAAATTAATGCATTTAATTAGCACTGGACTAAGATTTTGCGCCTATCCCCAACGAGCACCTCCTCTATACGGACGGTATTTAAAACAAAATTCATTTGCCGATATACTGAGCCTGTACTCTTCCGGACAATCCCTTAAAATGATGTGTACCTAAATGAAAAAAAAAATACATAGATATTTTTTCCAAATATTTTAGAATACAAAACTACAATATTTATATTTTATTATTTCAAATTAACACAGAGATGACAACGAGTGATATTTGATAACTCTACCTTATCAGCAGTAGGTAATAAAAATCTGGTTCTAGTGTGGGATCCGTCATTAAAATATTTTGTGTGTCGGTCATTAAAAGAAATATGACACCATAACGCGTTGCTCTAATAATACTTTAACATTGATAGTTATTATGTTGTGACTAAAAATGTTAACGGAATGTCTGCTTGGCAAAAGAAAACATCGGCACAATATCAATTTTCTTCTTTGATATGTTACCTATGTGTATGCCAAATTTCATGTCAATCTTAAGTGGTTTTTTAAAATTTATGGGTTTTGCAATATTTTACCGTCAGCGAACGGACTAATAGAAGAGGATCCGATATAAGGCCGATCTGCATCGATCTATTTAATGGATAACAATAATTATTGGATATGTAATTTAGTATGTTAACAATTATAAAAAACAAGGGGTGCATGATCTAATTTTCTTCTGACTATAATCAATTAATAATTAATAAATGACTTTTATCTACTCTATGTCATATTATAATATATAAATTTTTAGTTTGTGAAAACTGTCATTATAGATAGCAGTGCTTTAAAGTAAGCATGAAGTAACAATGTATTTTAAATGGGATTTACTTTTTCTCACTGTTTTTGACACACTTTCATATAATTAAATATTCTTTCTTAACTTTCGCGTTTCATGGTGATGACATCTTCTTTTTCTTCAAGTGCCATCTCCGCGAAGGAGGTCGGCAATCATCATAGCTATTCGGACCTTGGAGACGGCTGCTCTGAAAAGTTCGTTTGATGTACATCCGTACCATTCTCTCAGGTTGCGCAACCACGATATTCTGCGTCTCCCTATGCTTCTTTTTCCTTGAATCTTTCCCTGCATAATGAGTTGGAGCAAGTTGTATCTCTCTCCACGTGTAATATGTCCGAGATATTCCAATTTTCTGGTTTTAATTGTATTTAAGACTTCCATTTCTTTATTCACCTTTCTCAGAACCTCTTTGTTTGTGACGTGTTCTGTCCATGATATTTTTAGAATTCTTCTATATACCCACATCTCGAATGATTCCAGTTTTTTCATTGATGCCGCATTCAAGGTCCAAGCTTCCATTCCGTAAAACAGAGTCGAGAAAACGTAGCACCTAGCCAACCTTATTCTTAGCTCTAACCTTAGATCTCTTGTGCAGAGCACAAGAGAGGTGATGACATAATGAGCAATAAATTACAAAAAAAAAGTTTGACAGTTTTGTGGTTTGAAAGAAATTAGAATTTTTATATGTCACAGTTCTAAGAATTGTAGAATAGAAATGAATTCCAGTGACGAAGAGTTACAGTATTTTTATTTGTTTATCGTAGATAAAATATTGTATGAAATTGTGCGTGAAGTACTTTTTGCGAACTTACGCGATGTATAGCACTCACTCCGTTTCATAAATAACTATTTTCATATATTAAAAAAAAAATGTTTCGACCCGGGTAGATATTATTCCAGATTTTCAGATTTGGGCACAGAGTTGGATTGTTGGGGCATATATGGAGAGCAGGTAGCGCAACAACTATAAACTCAATTTTACAATGGAGACCCGGAGTTAGAAGGAGACGCGGAGGAACTAGAATAAATGGTTACAGGAATTAAAGGAAGATTTATATAGGGCAGGAATTAGAGACCAGCAGAAAAACAAAAGAGGATAGAAAGAAATGGAGAAGCATAGTCAATAGTATCGAGTAGCAGATTGGGAAAAATCTGCTCGAAAAAGATGGATCTAGATAGCTTTTTAGCGGGTAATCCCCACCTGGAGGGTTTAGCCATTTAATTTTTTATTACATATTATTATTGGTACATCAAAAATTAAAAGGACGGTGCCTGTAATAAAATCTAAAATATTAAAATTTTCTATAAGTTCAAATTTATTTATTAACATTTTTGATATAATTTTCATAAATAAATGACTTACTATTAACACTTTTTTAATTAATTCCAATAAATCCATTTTACAGCAATAATAATATATTAGTATTTTTGTTAAAATAAATATCAATCATATTATCATAAATAACACAGGTTTACAAAAAAAAACTAAATTTCGGACAATTTGACGAAACCATATGACAAGGGGGTTTTTGGAGTGGCTGATCACAAATCCGGGGTCTGCTCACCTCTATCGCGTCAGATAAAGGTCATTTCAAGGTCAAATCAAGATAAATCGACAGTCGCTCTGAAAAAGTATATTAGGGGGTTCTTGGGGTCGCTGAAGATGAATCCGGAGTCTGCTGACCTCTATCTCGTCTAGTTCAACGTCATTTTAAGGTCAAATCAACATAAATTGACACAATTGCTCTGAAAGTATAGGGAGTTTTGGGGTCGCTGATCATGAAAACTGCGGTCCGTTGAGCTCTACTACGTCATGTAAAGGTCATTTCAAGTTCAAATCAGGAGGAGTTAACAAAATTGATTTGACCTTGAAATGGCCTTTACCTGACGTGGTTGAGCTCAACGGGCCCCAGTTTTGTGATCAGGGACCCCAAAAACACCCTAATATACTTTTTCACAGCGATTGTGTTGATTTATCTTGATTTGACCTCGAAATGACCTTCAGCTACACGTGATAGAGGTCAGCGGATCCGGGATTCGTTATAAGCGACCCCAAAACCCTCCTAATATACTTTTTCAGAGCGACTGTCGATTTATCTTGATTTGTCCTTGAAATAACCTTTACCTGACGTGATAGAGGTTAGCGAACCCCGGATTCGTAACCAGCGACCCCAAAAACCCCCCTAGTCATATGGTTTCGTCAAATAGTCCGAAATGTATTTTTTTGTAAACCTGTATAATCAAAAGAATATCAATATTTTAATTTAAATAGACAACTTTAAAACACAGACAACTGTATTCACAGTAAAAGTTTCAAAAGATCACACATTACGCTCAAAATAGGAGGTAAATCTAGCAGACGAGTCGTTGTGACTTCCAAAATATGACAACACCGCTGGAAGTGACAACGCGCCTTGAACTACCCTATATATGGAAGCCATAACGTATGCTGTACGCTTCGGTATATACGTATATATATACAAAATTTATTTTGGTAAATCCTTTCCCCTCAATAGGTAGACCCATTTTATAAGCCCCCCTTTTACCAAATACACAATTTTTAAAAAATAATTCCTAGTAGAAAAGGTGGAAGTCGGACAGCCTCTTCTGTATACCGGAAGTCACAACTTAACGTGCATCAATATATATATATATATATATATATATATATATATATATATATATATATATATATATATATATATATATATATGGCTCACAAATGATAGGAAGCCCGCTACAACCTGCAGATGAATGGAAGCCCGCGGTTTACGAGGTAAGGGGATTGTAGCACTGTCTTATTCCTACAGTCTTACGAAGCCCACTCGTATAAACGCGTTCACAGTGTATATGGATTACGCAATATACGAAGCCCGACGATGTTGCCATGTTTTAATTTACGTTTAAATAATACGACTGTTCTACGAGATCCTTATATGTGTATATAAGTCGTCATATTGCCTGTTATAAGAAGCCCAATTCTATTCAGCAATCTATACGAAGCATTTTAGAAGAGTCAAGATAGAACGAAAAGATGCATTGTTTCGGAGCAATTCAAACAAGATTATCTTTTTCTAAAACTTTTTTTGTTAGTTTATATACATGTTAAAGTAAAAAGTTCTACTCACAGATTTTGCCGCTAATTGTTTATTATTTGTTTAAACAATAACAATAATTGTTTTGTACAGTGTGTCCAATTAACACGTTGACGGGCACTGCGTCAAATGTATAAGCAAGTGTTGTGACACTATATGTATTTTGCAAAGTAGAATAGGGAAAAATTCAACGTATATAGACGTTGTGTCACATTACATCAATGGAAATTAGACGACTATAGACGTTCTGTTCGTCAACGTGAAAAGTTGTGCATGGTCTAAATTAAAAATAGAACCATCAGTTCATTTTTTTTAAGCCGTATACGAGATATTATGTCAAAAAATATGAATTTTACTCAAGAGAAAAAGTAGCTTTATTATTCAAAATATTAAAAATTGTTGTAATGAAAAGTTGTTTGGAATTAAGAACTATATTCTAATATGCCATTTCATCTTTCTAATTAAAAAAAAGTTGAATTTTTTTTAATTATGGATATACAACATTATTTTCAGTTATTTCAATTATGATAACTCTTTTATTATAGACCCGTAAGGATCTGTGAAAAAACGTCTATTTTTGGATGTGAAAGGTGGCATTCGAATTTTTGCAGATAAAGTAAGGTGATAACTTCGTTAATAATAATTTACTTATGCTCCTTCTCAAATATGCCCGGAACATTAATAAAAAAAATTAAATATTTAAAAATTCGAAAAACGTCGATTTTTTTCTGTTTCTTTGCTTATAACTTTAAAACGATTCGTTTTGGAACAAAGTCGTACAAAAATAAAATAAAGATAATTGAATTTTGTATGATACCCGACTGGTCAAAAATGTCTTAACTTATTACCTTTTCTGCAATATAGCAATAAATACAAAATAAGGGGGCAAAATATGCCTGTTGTTATTCAATGTTTTTAACCACTTCGTTCGGTGGTACTTAGAACCTTAGTAATCCGCTTAGGAAATTCTTTGTAACATACTTAAACCGTGTACCAAATTTCATTAAAATCGACTTAATATATTTTGCATAATAAATTTGCAATTTAAATGTTTTTAAAAACGTTCAAATTTTTTAAAATCTTTCTGAACAAAAAGTAGACCATTTAGAAGTTGTCTAATTTTTTTTACATATAAAGAGGTGCTTTACCTATCTAATACACTTTACAGAATTAAAAGCGGATTATTTAAGGGGCCTCAGCAATGTTTTAAACTTATAAATAATTTTTTGGCTTATAAACAAATAGCTTTGTTTAATAATACAAAATTAATTTTTAGCAATGCAAATAATTAAAACCGGTATAATTTGATTTAAACTTTCAAATTCTGTCAGCAGAATTGCTATTTTATTTTTTAATCAAAAGTTATTCGCATTCACAAATTGCACTTTTTCGATTTTTTGAAAGTTCCACTGCGTTTATCTCGAAAACTATGCATCCTACGAAAAAACTTGTAAGAACATTTTTTGCTTAGACTTACCCAAGAAATATAAAAAAATGTTTTATTTTGCGAAAAATCGAAGTTATATAATTTCTCAAGTTCTTTGTTTATAACAATTTTATTGACATCCGGATCAACTGTTACCCAAAAAATCGTGTTCCACGGGTCAAAAAATACATAAAAATCTTGGGTAAGTCCATCTAAATAAAGGAGCCCGCAGCACCCCCTCCTGGCCACAGGACTAATTTGTTTATAAGCCAAAAAATTGTTTATAATTTTAAAACATTGCTGAGGCTGCTTAAACAATCCGATTTTAATTCTGTAAAGTGCATTAGATAGGTGGAGTGCTTATTTATATGTAAAAAAATTGACAAATCTTTGTATATACTAGTTTTTGTTGTGCAAGATTTTAAAAAAATTTAATTTTTTAAAAAAAGCTTAGATTGCAAAATTATTATTCAAAATCTAGTAAGTCAATTTTAATGAAATTTGGTGTACGGTTTTAGCACATTACAAAAATTTTCTAAGCGAATTAGGAAGGTTCCAAGTGTAACCTAAGTGATGGAAAATAATTGAATACGAACAGGCTTGTTTTGCCCCCTTATTTTATATTTATTGCTATTTTGCAGCAAGGGTGATTAATTAAGAGATTTTTAACCAATCGAACCTGATAGAAAATTTAATTACCTTTGTTTTATTCCTATACGACTTTGTTCCAAAATGAATCGTTTAAAAGTTATAAGCAAAAAAAGTAGAAAAAAAAAACGTAATTTTTTGAAATTTTTAAATATTTTATTTTTTTTTATTAATGTTCCGGGCATATTTGAGACGGAGCATTAATCAATTATTATTAACGAAGTTATCACCTAACTTTATCCGCAAAAATCTGAATGCCACCTCTCACATCCATCTAAAAACAGATCCTTACTGGTCTATTATTAATTATACGAAAAAAGTTATCCTTTGTAAAAAGTTCTGCATGGCCAAAGACCTTAAATACAACCATCTTATATCAATTTTGATTAATTTTATACGAGGTATGTCAAAAAAGATAAATTTCGATCAAGAATAAAGTACCTTTATAGTTCAGAATATTTCAATGAGAAGGATGGAATATTGGAAGATGATTTTTAGTGTTGTTCTGAAGCTATTCTCTTGTGGCATTTTTATAATTATTTTGATTGGGAAATAAGCCACAATTAAATTGAAAAAATAATTTTATTAATGTTTCGACGCCCAAATCGGATGTCCTTGTCAAAATACAAAATATTACCGAGTAAATATTAGTAATATTTTATATTTTGACAACGACATCCGATTTGGGCGTCGAAACGCGAATAAAATTATTTTTTCAATTTAATTGTGGCTTATTTCCCAACCAAAGATAGATTCCCAACCTAGCGACCCGGCATTGGTCGCTAGGTAGATTGTTACGCGAGTGGTCGCGCGTGAGATTTTCTCTCACATATCCAAATTTTACCTTTTTTTACAAAATAAAGTTTTTAAAACAGTTTTTAAACTTTTTTTATTAACTAATAATAAGAAAAAAAGAATGTAACATAATATAGATAATAATATAATAAAATAAAAAGAAATAATCGGAATTAAACCAATATTAATCAATCTCCGTATCTTGATAATTTACGGCACAGCACACAAATATAACAAGAATGCTCTGGAAAAATTTATTGATGACAATTACAATTTTTTTACATTATTTTAGGTTTTAAGTGCCAAAATAAAATTAATTTTTATGTACAGTTCGTAACACGGGTGGTCGCTTGATGAGAGAATGTCTCACTTGAAGCGCGCTGACTCAACAATTGGGTGATATTAGGTCAACTGAGTCACTATCTAAGCGGACGATTCTATTAGATTGTCGAGGGAGGATAGTTAGGAGACTAGAAGGAACTACAGGTCTTATAATTTCCCAGAAAGAAAATTCTGTGCAATTTTCTGAAACCGTGAGAGAAAATCTCATATAGCGACCACTGGCGGGTTAATTATGGTTTTTAGTTCTAAACAACTTTACACAAGCACAATTTTCAATATTGTGAATAATAAGGGTATATTATTTAAGTACTCTTGGGAAAATTCATATTTTTTTTATATACCTCGTATAAAATTGACAAAATTTGATATTAGACGGTTGTATTTTAGGTTTTAGACCCTGTAGAACATTTTATAAAGAATAACTGTTTTTCGTAAAATGAATAATAAAAGAGTTTTCCACCTACCTCTACCGAAAGTATACTTTTCCGGACCTGATTTTAGGGAGCAAGGTTGTACTTTTCCTCCCTAGGGAAGAAAAGTAAAAGTGACATCATGGTATTTCATTCATAAAAATATAACTTATTGACGCCCTGTACAATATCTATTTTCTATTACGTAAGTTTGTATACATTTTAACGTTTATTTATAAAACACTCTATATTTCACAGAATGGTAAAAAACTGTAAATTGTTATTTTGATTTAACAATGTTTACATTTTTATTTTGACTTATATTTGCCAGTTGACAGTTATATTGTACGTACTTATTAGTTTTAGTTCTAATAAATTTTGTTGGTTAGTTACATAAATAAATTAAGTAAAAATGAAAAAATGACTTGTTATTTGGGGAAGGTGGAAAAACCATATGTATAACATGGGAGTAAAGTGCCTTTTCCTCCCTTGAATGATTACTGCCCTCCGCTACGCGTCGGGCAGTAAACTTCATTCTCGGGAGGAAAAGAAGCACTTTCCTCCCTTGTTATACAAATATCTATATGTATCATAATTGAAATAAACAACTAAAAATAATGTTGATTAGAAAAATTTTCAAATTTTTTTTTCCATTAGAAGGATGAAATTGCATATCAGAATATAGTTCTTAATTCCAAACAATCATGTTAAATTATATAATTTAAAATAATTTTAAAAATATCGTTGAATTTTATTTCTATTTTTTTTTGATTATGCTGAATCCGAATATGGCATTACAATTTGAAAATGCTTATAAAGAAGCTCTTCTACACTATGTCTGCGTAGCAAGGAACCATATTTGAAACATTTTTATTACAAATTTTACGAAAAAAAGTTTATTCTTCATAAATTGCTCTGCATAGTCTAAAATCTAAAACCCAATCATCAGATATCAAGTTTTATCAATTTTATACGAGGTATATCAAAAATACGAATTTTGTTAAAGAGTAAAGTACCTTTATATTCCAGAATATCAAAATATGGGTATTATAAAAAGTTATTGGGAATTAAAAACTATGTTTTATTATAATTACATCATTATAATTGAAAAAAAAATCAATGTTTTCTCAAATTACGGATACCCATCATCATTATTTTATTTCAATTATTTCAACTATTTTATTATTAATTTTACGAAAAAAAGTTATTCTTCATAAAATACTCTATTCTGGTCTAAAGTCCAAAAAACAACCATCAGATATCAAACTTTTTCAATTTTATACGAGGTATGTAAAAAATATGACTTTTGCTTAACAGTTCAGTATGGTTTGTTCAACAGTAAATGGTTGAGTTCAATTAGTGCGGTCGTAAATATTATTAAATTTATCTGACCTGGCCCATTGTTAAGACCCACCCGGAGCGATAAGCAACCGAGGTAGACAGAGTTGGTCTTTTGACAATTAACACTGACTAGACGGTAATCCCATAATAAAGCAAAGAAATTGTACCAGAAAACATATTTAAATTTTACCTGAAACCGGACCTTTTATACTATTATCGGTTATTCCAGGATGTTTATAGTGGTAACTAATTGAACTCGACCATTTACTGTTAAACATACCATACCTTTATAGTTCACAATATCTCATTTAGAAGAATGTAATTGAACAGTGAAACATATTTTGTAATTCCAAACAACTTTTTTTAATAACAATTTTCGGTATTGTGAAATCTAAAGGTACTTTACTCTTGAGTGAAATTCATATTTTTTTACATACCTCGTATGTCAAAATGTAAAATCGTATGTAAAACCTCGTATGTAAAATTAATAAAATTTGATATTTGATGGTTGCATCTGAGATCATATGCGATGCAGAGTATTTTATAAAGAATAACTTTTTTCGTAAAACTGGTAATAAAAAAGTTATTAATAGGTTCGAAGTTACGCAGACATAATGTTTAAGAGCTAAAAATATTTTTTTGTTGAAAATTTATTATTGTTCAAGCTTATTATTAAATTTATTTTAGGTAAGTTTTAGAGAAAACATTTTTGATCACTTTTTATAAACAATTTTTTAGTTGGTAAGTTTCGGTTTTTGTATTAGGTACATTTTTGTTATATTTCTTAATTTTTGTCAAAAAGGAATAGTTTCATTCATAGTTTCATAGTTTCATTTCTAAAATAAAATTATTGAGTAAATTTTAAAAAATACATCAAATGCTTTAAAAAATCACCTATAAAATTGTAAAAAACCTTTTCAAACTTGAGTAATACCGTTTTAAAGTGCTGGTAATTCTGTAAACTACGTTTTTACTTATAACTTACGTAAAGTTTTCAAAAATTGCATTTTTGCGTCATATCATTTGAATTAAATTTTTGGCATTTTTTTGAATGAAACATTGTTTAGTAAGATGTTTGAAAGGTAAGTTGTGCAAATTTGAGAGCTTTATAAGAAAAATTTTATTAGTTACACATTTTTAAATAATGTTTAAACAAAATTCAGCCCACACCGTACTTATGCCCATACATTTTATTTCTTTTTCTTATAACCATAAAATAGCTTAATTGCTCTTCTTTCCAATTAAGCTATCCTTTCTTGTTCCTTCTCTTAATTTCCTTCTTTCTTGTCCAATTTGTAAAATTTTATTTGATCCATTAATTAGAGAAATACACTGAAATAACTCAGCCGTGCACTTCGCTAGTTTACAGTGCGCCAATGTTTGTGAGAAGGGTGACTTTAGCGTTATAAATAAAAAATTATAGAAGCTACAGATTTAATTTTATAAAAATTTTAATCTTATATTTAGGTTTTTTTCAATAGTCTGAATTTTTCAATAGTCAAGTCAGTTTTTTTCTAAAATTTATATTTTCGGGGTTATTTAAAGAAACATCTAATTTCGCAGTTCATTTGTTTAATAAAAAATTAAGTGCCCACTTCTAGAGTAGAACTTTTTAATATGTTGTTTATTAAACATTTCTTAGGGCCATCGGTACATAATTCGCAAATATTTTAAGGCTATCCCTACTTTTTCTGTCTTTACACGGCAAATTACGTGTAGTAAAATTGTCACTGGTATGGATATGTAAACTTTACTTGACAATTTCATCATTAACTGTAAAGATGACTTTTGAATGTTCTTAGATAACTTTTACTAGTATAAATAAGTGCCTTAATTGTTAATTCAGTTAATTAATATGATTATTTCATATTTCCGACCAATAGAAAGCTACAGAAATACAAATTAAATTGATCATTTTTGATAATATCCCATCGTCAAGTATATTACGTCAGATGCCCTTCGTTGCTGTGAAAAAATACATTCAGTGACATTAATGACAATTACTGTTTTAAAACTTATAAAAGTGATGACTTTCAATCGTCAAATATTTATAACAACTGTGTGTTTAATTGTACTAATTTGTACTTACATAAATAAATTACAATAAAATTTTGGTTTTAAACAGTTTTATTCATGAAATAATCGCAGCAAATTGCAGCTCGATCTCTGAAATTATTATCGAATTGTTTCCCTCGTGCCACTTGACGTAATTTCACTCCCCTTCGGGTCGTGAAGTTAATACTGTCAAAGTGTCACTCGGGAAAAATTCGATAATTTCAGAGCTCTTGTGCAATTACTACTGATAATTTTTTCACTACCTATGTATTCAGTAATAATTTATCTACTGTACAACAAAAGCTAATAATCAATCGAGAAAAGAGGAAAAGTGATAAAGTGATTTTTTAATAATATATTGTTACTATGAAACGCTTACAACTTTGAACATCTGTAACAATACAATACTTGGATCACTGAATATATCCTGGTGTATTCTCTGCTTTGGATCTTCCATAAATAATAAACAATAAATAACTTTTTATTAAGTTCACGTCTTAAATCAATTACCTATTAAACACATTATCAATATTATTTAATCAACAACTGAAAATATTCCCAATGCCAGGTCAAATATTTAAATTTGTCACTGTCTGACTGACAATATGCTGGCAATATTCTATTTACTACTGACAAAGATTTGGAAAATATTACCACGGACATTGTGTTCATTTTTTTTCAAATCCTGAAAAAAAAACAATAAATATTTTTGAAAAATTTAAACGCAAAATTAAAGACTAAATTATGACCGAGGGCCGAAAATCTCTTACAATAAATAAAAAGTTTATTTTGAATGAGATATTTTGAAATTAAAAGTCACACTAAATTTTCTTTTAGTTTTTTAGCCCTGTAACTTATTAAAATAAACATTATAGAAGTTCTCAGGGACTTTCGGCCCTCACTAATAACGTAATCTCTTATTCTGAGTTTAAAATTTTCAAAAATAATTATTAGTTTTCTCAGAACTCGAAAAAAAAATGAATCCCATTTGAGTAGCATTTCAGCAGAAACTACGTACCCATCCCCTTAATGAAATTAAAAAAACATCTATATTGTTTGAATTTTTCCGAAGGGAAAATCTATATGCATTTGTATTAAATATTTTGTATTTGTATTAAATGAGGCGCTCAGAGCAACAGTGGCACAGTCCACAAATTGAGCATTTTTAGATTAATACATCAATAAAAGCAGAAAAATTGGATATATGGTTCAACAGTGGTCTACACAATCTAGCTCTATATTTGGCAAGATGGCACTACATAATGTATTGTTGCCTTGACAGATACTAAAAATACGAATGAAACAGTGGCCTAACCCTCAATTGTGTGGCTCAGACCCATCAAACAAGTGTTCATCGTATCAGAATCAGAATAATACGCATAATTCATAAGAATGACTATTTGTAATTTTATAAAGTAATATTTAATAATAATAACTTTAACCCCGTCCTTGACTGAGTGGTAAGAGCGCCTACCTTTGGATAGAAAAATCCGAATGGTTGTGAGTTCGAATCTCACCAGGGTCAGAAATGTTTCATTTATTATAAATTAATAAATGAAAATAGTTTCTGTCCTTGTGGGATCGGTACTCACCGGAGGGACCGCAGACGTTCGGATACCGTTAGCGTCTCTTTGCAAAGACAATGACGTCAACTTTGCAAAGTAACAAGACACTTACTCAACACACACACACACTACACATTACACTAGATACCTAACTGTTAAAAATTACCGTACCTACCATGCCAATGGCCATTAGTTGTCGAGGCATTAACCTTTTTTAAATAAAAAAAAACAATAATTTAATTTGTCATATTAATTTCCTATTTGGTAGCAAATTTTGTGGCTTATTACAAACTAAAATAGTAAATTAGTAATACAAAGTATTAATTTGTATTAATTGTATCAATTAAAATAAATAATTCTTTTGCGATTCAATTTTTAAATCTTTTTTCTGTCGGTATCTTACTGTGTAAAGGTAATGCTAAGAATTACCATAATCTGTTCTCGGGAGTCTTAGTACACAAGATTAATGACGATGAACGACCCAAAAATACGAAAAATGTGCATGGCCAGGTAATAATAAAAATGTTTACAAGCTAATAGTACTTTGAGGAATACGCAAAAACGTTGCCAAACTTCCGGGCTTCTTATAATCGGTAGCTCAATGTGGGCTTCCTAACGCTGCTGAACTTCTACAGAGTATATACTTTTTTTCGCAGCGCAAACTGGTGGTAGATACCATGAACTACGAGTGTATGTTTTGATAATAATTCCAGGCATAAGCAGCCCGGGCTTCGTATTGTTAATCATGATTTCAGAGCTACCTATGGTACATTTCTAAAATTTGTCCGAATATATATGAAACCCAAGCGTATTCACATGTTCTGAGCTTGGTTAAAATATCGAGAGATGGTGTAAAGTACGTTTATTGGGGAAATAACATTAAAGAATTACGAAGCCCGAATTCGGGCTTCGTAAGGAGGTGTCGGGCTTCGTATGACCGGTGCGATATAGCGTTTTTGGCTTCCTAAAGTCGGAATCCATATATATATATATATATATATATATATATATATATATATATATATATATATATTTTATATCACTTAAAACTTTTTTGACTTTTTAAAAAATATTTTATTTTGAAAATACAAGAATTAAAGTTACATGAATGAAATCTAAATTATTACGAACAAATATTAAACACCGGCAAATGGTTTTATATGATTTACAAAATGCTGAGGTTGTGAGAAAGCCTGGACGTAGTAGTTCTCGCTGACATTGGCATTGAAACTGGATGCGTCGATTCAGATGGCTGACACCTGATATATCCTGATGGGAAATAAGTAGGTACTTCATTATTAAGGTTAGTTGGTAAAAACGGATATAACAGCTCCCCTTGTTAGAAGGAAGTTGACGCGTGGCAGCAACTTCCAGAGTGTCTGTTTATTGGTATTCAGTGTGATTTGCTCTTCTTCGTCTATGGAGTCGCTTAGGTGGATACTGGGTCTTTGTCTTGGAAAGATTTTGTCTGAGAAGTGATTGCAGCAACTGAATGGTATTTCAACTGGATGACTTTAGTACGTAACATTGTCGTAAGCGTCGATCAATTTCTGGGAGTGTACTCTTGTACTACCGATAAGGGCATCGCACGTGGGTTGTAGTTTGAGCACGTGGTTAGTTTTGATGATTTCTGACTTGACTTCTCTGAATTAGCATTTGATTGTATTGGGCAGTGGGTCAGAAACTGCTACGAGTCAAAAATTCAAGCTGATCTTCTGAACGGTGTAGTCTTTGGCAAATATTACGGAAGTCTGGCATGTTCTAGGAAGGCGTTCTTGTCGCTTCAGAAGTTGGGCTTCGCATATGGCGTCGCTGTCGATTGGATAACAGATCTTGGTTCTGGCTCGAAGTGTTTTGCATGACTCAAGGCTATCTATTTATTGTAAGGTATAACAAAGAATCATCGTTTCGCGCAATATATTTATGAGTTGTTAATATCGAATTTAAACCTGTTCGATTATCCAGTATCGTTATTGGATAGAGATAATATAAAGTATATTGTTCTACATCAGTTAAACAGTTAAAGGAATATTTAAGAAGAACACAATTCTTGTGTCTAATTGATAGGCATGTAATTCGATAATATCGAGATATTGAGGGAGGTTTGAAGTATAGATAGATAGGGAAGATTATTTTTCTGTAATGATTGTGATATTTATATGCCTAAGCGATTCAATTAAATCAAACGGGGTAATGATTGAACTATGTAATAAGGTTAATCTAGCAAAAGTTATAGCATTTACTATATCATTTAACGAATCTTCGATAAATGAATAGCTTTCCATTAGCAATTCACAAAAGTTCAGCATATCGATTTGAGATTTATAGAATTTTAATTGGTCAGAGATATTCATTATTGATTTTCTAATTTCTTTAATATTATTGTTGAAGGTTTCCTCATCTATTTGTAATTTTCGGATTGTCGCGTTGAAACTCTTAATGAAAGAAGTGGTAACCGATATTTGAATTTTTAATAGGTTTTCGATTTGATACTCATCGCGGGGTATCTTATTAAATTTATACATTCATTGAAATATTCGCCATCTGACGAATCTAAGTTTCCGGTTATTGTTATTGATTTCCATATTGAACCTATTCCGTTAATAAGTTCATGTTTTATTCTCGTAAAGCGTATTGTTTCGTATCAGCGATTATTTCTGTATATTTGACATTAACGGAACTAGAGATTTGTTTGAGGAGACGTATGTGAGTTTGGACTTCAGATTTGAATGATAGTATTCAAACTACATTTTATTCAGTGGTATCTAATGAATTGTCTAAGATTCTGTCGTTTTGTCGATAAAATCTCTGATTGGTTACATGTCTTTGTATACCAGGAGGGTCCATTTGTCGTTTGAAATTTTGATTTAAAAGATTTAGTGAAAACATACAGGAAGCAGTGTTAAACATTAGTAAAGTTACCTTAGTTAAATTAATTAGTTAATAGTTAAAAATGGAAAACAAAAATAAAGGAATGGTGTGATGGGGGAAATGCTGAAATTGGTAGAAGCAATTAGAAAAATAAGAATTAAAAGTTAACCAATAATAGTGACTGTAATAGATAAGAATTCAGAGAATTGAGGACAATGATTAAAATAATGTGTAAAACAAAAGAAAATACAATGAAGATAAACTCAAAGAGGTCGAAGAAAGATTCCAAACAAAAGGCATTAAATCCTTTTACCAGGAAACAAGAACAATGGAAAGAGGATATAAGAAAAATATCCCATATACGAAAAATGATGAAGGTGGGTACATTAATAAATAAATCAGGGAGTTAATGAGAAATTGGCAAACTTACTTTTTGCAACTGCTAAACAAAAATGAAGAAGGAAGGAGAATAATCCATGAAAGCGAATATGACCTTATATTAATAGAAACTTGTACATAGGAGAAATAAAAAATATAATAAAAAAGACGAAAACAATAAAAGTCTAGGAATAACAGAAATATCGGTGGAAATGATAATAGCCGAAGAAAAAAGGCTACCCAAAGAGATACATAACTTGATAAAAGCACATGGGAAACAGAAAAACGTCAACAGAGTGTGCGATAGCAGGGGTATGTCCTATACACAAAATTTGACGAAATGAAAGGTGAAAACTATTATAGTAGAGACAACTATAATAGAGATATCGCGCTGTTATAAGTAGTTAGTTTAGACAATCTTGACACAAATCATAAGAAAAAGCTAAATCAATATAAGGAAAATATATTGGTCGAATATCATGCAGAATTTAGAAATAATAGGTCGACGACAGACCAAAAGTTTGCGCTAAAAGGAATCCGCACTACGTGCTACGAATATAAACATCAGTATTATGTCCTGTTCGTTGACTTTTCAAGTACGACTAAGATAAGGTAAAGTGGCAACAGATATACGATCTAATGAAAGAGATAAGCCTACTAATTAAAATCGTCATGATGAAAACAAAATGCCTATGGATAACACAATAACGAAATAGTAAACAAGGGCAACGGCATAAACCAAGCAATTTTGAAAGAAACGAAGGATGACAGTAAGGGTACAAATTATCAATGTCTCTTTTTTTTTTAATCTAATACTAGAAGGAATAATCAGAAAAAGTAAAATAAAGATGCAGGAAATATTTTCAACACGGCCATCAAATTATGGCAATGTATAGATTTAACACTATTAATGACAAGTAAGAAAGAACTAAAAGGATTAATGAACAATAATATAATAATAGAAAAGAAAAGGGGTAAAAGATTTAGTCTTCTAATAAATAAGGAAAAGACAAAATGCATGATAATGGGAGAAAGACATAAAGAAAAAGAAGATAATTTCGCCTTAGATAGAATGAAAAAATTTCTGTTCGAATGAGTTTCCGAGTTTACTCAGGTGAGTCTGAAATTATGTGAAAATGGACACGGGGAAGGAAAGATAAAGACAAAAATAGTAAAAGGAAACAAAAAGTATAGAGTGTTGTGATCATTAGTGAAATTCGAATATATCTCGAGAAAAACAAAAATTATAATCTACAAAACAGTTATCAGACGTACAGCTACATACGCATGTGAAACATGGGTACAAAAATCAGAAATATATTTTTTAGAGAGATGGGAGAGAAAATACAGGAGCGATATAGAGAGGTGTGAAAATAAATAATAATAGAGTAGAAAGAATAATAAGAGACTTTTTATTTTATAATGGCTTTAGCTTAGTCAACTAGCCAGACTATTTGTTTTTTTTTTGTATGGAATAATAGACTTAAATAACGAGTCAAAAATATTTATTTAAATTAGAGCATATGGAATATGATATTTAGAACAAATTGAAAGAATGGGAAAGGAAAGAATGTTGAAAATGGTACTCTCACGAAAATCAATACATCAAGAAGGAAAGATAGACCAGGAAGGATATTAAATGTTACAGTATATGAAGACTTACGAAAAAGTAATAAATATCGAGAATTGGAAAGAAAAAGCTTTAGACAGAAAACAATGGAAACAAGTAGTTAAGAAAAATGTATGGAAAGACTATAATAAAATTTGTATATTGTAAATATTTAATATTAAGTGTGGTATTAAGTGTTTAATAAAAATAAATGTAATATTGTCTATATTAGGTATAGTAGTAGGAGTAGGTACAGTGTAGTATTATTATGTACTTAATAATAATTGTGAGGAAAACTAAATTTCTCAGCTCTATGGATTAGAGGGCTCTTGAGCTTAATAAATAAAATGAATTCTTCATGAAAGAAGATTCCAATAGTGTTGTTAACTGGGGTTAACATATATTGGGAGTGGATGACTGAAATGAGTCTAAGGACTTTGAAAGGGAATTCATGATAGATAATTTATTAAAATTTACTTTGATTGTTCTATTGGATTGGATTTTTAATAAAGTAACAGAATTTACGCGAGTTTCTTGGGTTTCGAAAGGGCTAATAAACTTATTTTGGGGTTGGATGCAAAGTGCTCAAAATATAGCACAATGGACAAAAATGAGGAAGGCCTATGTCCAGCAATGGACGCAAAGGGCTGGAGGATGAATAAACTTATGTTGGGTTTTGGCTTTAGGATTACTTAAGTTCCTAAAGTACTTTGATATAAGCAAATTTACATTATAAAATGTTTCGGGTGGTCTAACAGAAGTATACCCAAACATGAGTTCGTACGGTATAAATCCGTGAGTTTTAGCATTATAAAATATTTCGGGTGGTCTAATGGAAGTATATCCAAAAATGAGTTCGTAGGGCATAAATCCGTGAGTTTTCGCGTTATAAAATATTTCGGGTGGTGTAATAGAAATATATCCAAAAATAAGTTTGTACGGTGTAAATTCGTTAGTTTTGTTTTTTGTGTTATTAGGACAAATAATTGCATAAGGCAGGATATTGAAAGGATGTTCATCGAAATTTTCAGATTGATTAGCTCTTTTGTTTTTATATTTTAAGCAAAGATTTTTTACTAGTTCTCGTTCTTCCTTGTTAATATGTTGTATTGGAAGTCGAGACTTAATGTTGTCGTTTCGGTATATTTTATCAGAGCAATAATTTATTAAGTTATCGTTTGACTGGAAATTTAGAATCGGGTAGTTTGAATAGGGTTCAATTATTGCGGTATCGGAAAAATCGGTAATTTTGGGGATTGTGTTTGAGTTTACTATAATAGATGTCAGAAATTCTTCTTTTTCATTCGCATGTACTAATGCGTTGGGGGTATGGACTTTATCATTTTCATTTTTGTGCAAAATTGCATCTGTATTCGACAGATGACATGTTAGATTAAATATTTGCTCGGATCTGGGATCTATTTTAATTTGATTAGGAGATTCATTGTTAAGCGAATTAGTTTCTACTTTGTAGAGAGGTAATGTTTGAAAATTTGTGATTAGTTGTTTGTTCTTGAAATCTATTGCACATTCGTAATGTTCAAAAAAATCGAGGCCTAAGATTCCATCAAAATCTGTATCTAGATTATAGATAAATACTTTATGGGGGTTTCCCATTTGGAAAGGGAATAAAGTAGATTCGTTGATATGAATTGTTTGGTCTGTATTAAACTGTATGGTCATATTTTCGGGAAAACGTGGTTTGAAATTTTTCGCGGTATTTTCATTAAAGATAGAGATACAAACACCGGTATCGATAAGTAGTTTAAACTTGTTTGATGCGTCTGTTATATAATAAGGATTTTTAGAGTTTACAGCAAGAGGAGGGCTTAGAGAAATTTCTGTTCTGGAAAATTTAGAGACGGGTTCATGTCGTCCAAATTTAGAGTTTGGATCTGATTTTTTATTTGAGACAAAGGTTCGTTTATTGAAATGGCATTGTCTGGTGGGTGGTTCTGATTTGGAACTGTGAGAAAATCCTGATAGTCTTGGGTATCAATTAGATCGATGGATTCATCGAATGAATGGTAGAAATCAGGAGGTGGATAATTATTATCGGAAAAATCGTCATACTGATAGCTTTCAATTGGATCTGAGGTATAATCATTAACATAGTCAGGTTCATAGTTAACGAAATGAGCTCTCTGTCTATCGCTCGAAAAATTTGGATTCTTATGAATTACAGAAGGGCGTATTTGTGGGTTATTTTGATTGAACTGAGGTCTTTGTTGGTCGTTAGGTCTAGTGTTTTGATAGTTATTATTCGGGCTGAAGTTTTGCCTCTGAAAGCCATTATTTTGGGCATTATTGAAGTTTTGATAGCTACTGAAATTTCGAGTATCGTTAAAATTCTGGGAATTATTTTGGGAATTTTGTCTAGAGCGACATTCGTTGTTTGAGTGGCCAATGCGTCCACAAAAGGTGCATCTAGGTGGTTGAAAGTTTGGTCTTCTAATGGCTTGATTATTTTGATTGGGTCTTGGAGGATTGGGGCGATTGGTTTTCTGTATCTCGAAATAAGATAATTGTAGCTCTCGTCTGATGCGGACCTGAGCTTGAAGAAGGTCTTTCGGATTACTAGCACGAACAATATGTGCAATTTTTGGATCTAGGCCGGTCAATAAGGTATTGAGCGCCATTGATTCGATTAGTACGATTTGGGCTTGTTTCTCTTCAGGAGTGAGGCCAGATTTTTGGATATTGGCATGCATTTTTGCATTAAGGACTTGGACACGATTGAGGAATGTAAGAGCCGATTCATTTGGAAGTTGTTTGACTCTCTGTAAATCTTGTATGAGAGAAGATAGGTCTCTAGTGTCTCCAAAGTGGGAATTAAGAAGTTGCTTAATTTCTAGATATGATAAGGGATTTCTAGAGCTTATGAGTTGCGCTGCTCTTCCGCGAAGTTTATTTTTTATGTGAATTACTAATAGTTGTTTTTGATCACGCGTAGACATATTGTAGGCATAGTCACAAGCATTTAGAAAGGTTTGTAAAAATATTTGATCGCCTTCAAATTCGGGTACGATCGAAAATATTTCGGATAGTTTATAAGGTTCTACTTCGGGTTCATTCTCGATATGAGATACGGGGACTGCGGGGCGAGAAGTGTTACTACTGTCAGTCATGATGATCAAATAAATTTAAATAAAATAGGTAATCAATATATCAAAAAATATAAAAAAAATGGTCAAATAAAACAATTTAAATATGGAATAATCAATATATCAAATAGTAAAAATAAAAATGGTCAAATAAAACAATTTAAATGTGGAATAGTCAATATATCAAATAGTAAAAATAAAAATGGTCAAATAAATCAATTTAAATATCAAATAAAAATCAGAAATAATAAAAAATATACCAGAAAATGTTTTTATAACAACTGTCCGATTAGCGAAATGTGCGTGTTTCAGACGTGTATATAAGAACAATAGTGAAAGTAAAGGAATGACGATTATCAGAATAAACGTCAAATAGTTAAAAGATAATCAGAAAAATATTTAGTGGTTGTATTTAATATTTAAAAAAAATGTTCTTATAATAACCGCCCGATGAGCGAAAAGTGCGTGTTTCAGGCGTTTATAACAACAATAAATAAAAAAAATTTGACGATTTACAGTATAAACGTCAAATAATGAGAATAAATATGTACTTGTTTTTATTGATTTTCAGTATAATCAATATTGGAATATCGAACAGTATTCAATAATAATAATAATAATATTGTAAAATAATGTAATAATAATATACGAGATGATTCAATATTAGACTTACACTAAATCCAAAAACATCTAGTCGTCTTGTTCTCGACAGCGTCTCTACCAGGGGCTTCACCAGGTGTTCCTAATCCGTAGATATCTGCAAAGTGATGACGGCTCTGCCTTTTGGATGGTTCGTTTCTGAATCAAAGGATTGGAATCCACCGTTGTTAGTTAGGCCTTTCCGTGTTCTAACAACGTTTCCAGATCCTACTGACTGCGCCAATTTTTATATCACTTAAAACTTTTTTGACTTTTTAAAAAATATTTTATTTTGAAAATACAAGAATTAAAGTTACATGAATGAAATCTAAATTATTACGAACAAATATTAAACACCGGCAAATGGTTTTATATGATTTACAAAATGCTGAGGTTGTGAGAAAGCCTGGACGTAGTAGTTCTCGCTGACATTGGCATTGAAACTGGATGCGTCGATTCAGATGGCTGACACCTGATAT
Organism: Diabrotica virgifera virgifera; assembly: GCF_917563875.1. NCBI lineage: Eukaryota > Metazoa > Arthropoda > Insecta > Coleoptera > Chrysomelidae > Diabrotica > Diabrotica virgifera. Next base: position 132,486,645 of record NC_065447.1, on the reverse strand, counting down.
ATCCTGATGGGAAATAAGTAGGTACTTCATTATTAAGGTTAGTTGGTAAAAACGGATATAACATATATATATATATATATATATATATATATATATATATCACTATATCCTACTATCAATTTGGCATCGATACATTATGCATTTACCATCGATTTGGCATCGTCTTGCAAAGTGGCATCTGTATATCGATGCCACTTTACACTACCTTAATAACTTTTTTTCTGCATTAGTTACCAGAAGTGTAATCAACTCGGTAGTTAGAGATTTGATTTCTTGATGTTACTTTAATATATCAGCTTTCTTTGTTTATCCCTTACTAAGTTATATAAGTTTATTCCATAAAATGTTTGAGTCCAAAATGATGGTACAGTGAAAATATTATATACATTTAGTTCAGTGTTTTACCGTTTTGTCGCTGCCGCTATATACATGAAAACGTATATCCCACTTTCATTATCAATCATTTTGGCATCAGAAATTTGGCATCACTGTTGAATATAATATTATCCACACCGAAAAATAGGCAATTTAAGAATGTATATATTATTTTTATCAACAAATCATTCTGGCATCATGTTGTTTTCACCCAATTTTGAAAAAATGTGAAAACTTTGTATTATCCACCTCCGTCTGTCCGTCCGTCTGCCTGTAATCACAACTCCTCCGTCAACATACCAGCTAGAATGACAAATGAGGTGTCAACTGAAAGCTGATAATCCAAGGATGGTACTAAAGGTGAGATATTTGACCTTGGCGGTCTGTTTGTCGGTCTGTCCGACCGCGAATATAACTCCTCCATCATTATACCAGGTAGAATGACAAATGAGGTGTCAAATGAAAGCTTATAATCCAAGGATGGTACTAAAGGTGAATTATTTGACCTAGGCTGTCTTTCCGTCGGTCCGTACGACCGCGAATATAACTCCTTCGTCATTATACCAGGAAGAATGACAAATAAGGTGTCAAATGAAAGCTTATAATCCAAGGATGGTACTAAAGTTGACATATTTGACTTAGGCGGTCTGTGCGTCGGTCCCTCCGACCGCGAATATAACTCCTACATTATTATACCAGCTTGAATGATAAATGAGGTGTCAAATAAAAGCTTATAATCCAAGGATGGTACTAAAGGTGAGATATTTGACCTAGGCTGACTTTCCGTCGGTCCGTACGACCGCGAATATAACTTTTTCGTCATTATACCAGGTAGAATGACAAATGAGGTGTCAAATGAAAGCTTATAATCCAAGGATGGTACTAAAGGTGAGATATTTGACCTAGGCTGTCTTTCCGTCGGTCCGTGCGACCGCGAATATAACTCCTCCGTCATTATACCAGGTAGAATGACAAATGAAGTGTCAAATGAAAGCTTATAATCCAAGGATGGTACTAAAGGTGAGATATTTGACCTAGGCTGTCTTTTCGTCGGTCCGTACGACCGCGAATATAACTCCTCCGTCATTATACCAGGTAGAATGACAAATGAGGTGTCAAATGAAAGCTTATAATCCAAGGATGGTACTAAAGTTGACATATTTGACTTAGGCGGTCTGTGCGTCGGCCCCTCCGACCGCGAATATAACTCCTCCATTATTATACAAGCTTGAATGATAAATGAGATGTCAAATAAAAGATTATAATCCAAGGATGGTATTAAAGGTGAGATATTTGACCCAGGCTGTCCTTCCGTCGGTCCGTACGACCGGGAATATAACTCCTCCGTCATTATACCAGGTAGAATGACAAATGAGGTGTCAAATGAAAGCTGATAATCCAAGGATAGTATCAAGGTGAGATATTTGACCTTGGCTGTCTGCCCGTCGGTCTGTCCGACCGCGAATATAACTCCTCGATCGTTATACTAGGTAGAATGACAAATGGGGTGTCAAATGAAAGCTTATAATCCAAGGATGGTACTAAAGGTGAGATATTTGACCTAGGCTGTCTTTCCGTCGGTTCGTACGACCGCGAATATAACTCCTCCATTATTATACCAGCTTGAATGATAAATGAGGTGTCAAATGAAAGCTTATGATCCAAGGATGGTACTAAAGGTGAGATATTTGACCTAGGCTGTCTTTCCGTCGGTCCTTACGACCGCGAATATAACTTCTTTGTCATTATACCAGGTAGAATGACAAATGAGGTGTCAAATGAAAGCTGATAATCCAAGGATGGTACTAAAGGTGAGATATTTGACCTAGGCGGTCTGTCCGTCGGTCCGTACGACCGGGAATATAACTCCTCCGTCATTATACCAAGTAGAATGACAAATGAGGTGTCCAATGAAAGCTGATAATCCAAGGATGGTACTAAAGGTGAGATATTTGACCTTGGCGGTCTGTCCGTCGGTCTGTCCGACCGCGAATATAACTCCTCGATCATTATACCAGGTAGAATGACAAATGAGGTGTCAAATGAAAGCTTATAATCCAAGGATGGTACTAAAGGTGACATATTTGACTTAGGCGGTCTGTGCGTCGGCCCCTCCGACCGCGAATATAACTCCTCCATTCTTATAGCAGCTTGAATGATAAATATGGTGTCAAATAAAAGATTATAATTTAAGGATGGTACTAAAGGTGAGATATTTGACCTAGGCTGTCTTTCCGTCGGTCCGTACGACCGCGAATATAACTTCTCCGTCATTATACCAGGTAGAATGACAAATGAGGTGTCAACTGAAAGCTGATAATCCAAGGATGGTACTAAAGGTGAGATATTTGACCTTGGCGGTCTGTCCGTCGGTCTGTCCGACCGCGAATATAACTCCTCGATCATTATACCAGGTAGAATGACAAATGAGGTGTCAAATGAAAGCTTATAATCCAAGGATGTTACTAAAGGTGACATATTTGACTTAGGCGGTCTGTGCGTCGGCCCCTCCGACCGCGAATATAACTCCTCCATTATTATACCAGCTTGAATGATAAATGAGGTGTCAAATAAAAGATTATAATCCAACGATGGTACTAAAGGTGAGATATTTGACCCAGGCTGTCCTTCCGTCGGTCCGTACGACCGGGAATATAACTCCTCGATCATTATACCAGGTAGAATGACAAATGAGGTGTCAAATGAAAGATTATAATCCAAGGATGGTACTAAAGGTGAGATATTTGACCTAGGCTGTCTTTCCGTCGGTTCGTAAGACCGCGAATATAACTCCTCCATCATTATACCAGCTAGAATGATAAATGAGGTGTCAAATGAAAGCTTATAATCCAAGGATGGTACTAAAGGTGAGATATTTGACCTAGGCAATCTTTCTGTCGGTTCGTACGACCGCCAATATAACTCCTCCGCCATTATACCGGGTAGAATTACAAGTGAGGTGACAAATGTCAAAGTTTAGTAAAAATGACTCAAAATTAGTAAATTCGTATATCAATCCACGCAAAGTTACACGTAAAATTCAAATATCGTCTTCCAGTTCTACTTTCGATTACTTTGGGTGAAAACCTAGGACTTACGAAGTCCAATTACTTGTTTTGTTTAAAAATAAGGCATATCATAGACATGCCTTAGGCATCATAGAAGACAATGACACAGAAAAATCAAAACACAGCAGCATGTCAAAAAGGCATTAGTTATGTATCTTCGGTCCTGTTAGTCCAATCGTGATGTAGAGCACCTCAAATGATAGGATTTGACAAACAGAATACAATGACATAGAAAAATCAAATACAACAGCATGTCAAAAGGGCCTTAGTAGCGTATCTTCGGTCCTAGTAGTCCAATCGTGACGTACAGCATCTTAAATAATAGGACTTGACCAATAGAATCAAATTTGACACAAACAAATCAAATACAGCAACAAGTCAAAAGGGCCTTTGTTATGTATCTTCGGTCCTATTGGTCCAATCGTGACATACAGCAACTCACATGATAGGGTTTAACGAACAGAATACAATGACACAGAATAATCAAATACAGCAACATGCCAAAAGGGCCTTATTTACGTATCTTCGCTCCTATTGGTCCAATCGTGGAGTACAGCACCTCAAATAACTGGATTTGTCAAATAGAATACAATGACATAGAAAAATCAAATACAGCAGCATGTCAAAAGGGCCTTAGTCTTGTATCTACGGTCCTATTGGTCCAATCGTGATGTACAGCACTTCAAATAATAATATTTGACAAATAATATAAAATGGCACAGAAAAATCAAATACAGCAATATGTTAAAAGGGCCTTAGTCATGCAGCTTCGCTACGATTGATCCAATCGTGACGCACAGCGCCTCAAACGATGGGATTTAACGGGCAGAATGCGACTGTAGACAAATCAAAATGGCGGCATGTAATAGCACCTTAAAATTGTAGAAATAAAATGGATTAACGCACAGAGGTGTATGACATATTATGTGACAGTATTTAACAAATTGAATACGATTACATACGTCCAGTTTTTGACAAGTGACTTCTCTACATGATAAAGGCGAAAAGGCTCCGTTCGTTCACTGTTCGACATAGGCCTTCCGTTCACTGCATATATCCACTGCTTCCTAAAGCCGTGACATAAGAGGATAGAATTTAACGAATTAAACGACAAAGAAGACTAAACAAGGAAGCGTGCGGGAAAAAGAGGACCATCCTTTGTATACTCCACAGGAAAGCATTATATATTCAACGTTAGAATTATGTTATAGTATAATGGTATATATTTTTAAATGATAAATATATTTTTTTATTTAGTACATTCCGTACGTTTTTTAAACATGATCAGGAGAATTTGTTGCCTGAAGTCTATAAAAGAATTTCCTAACAATCCTTGTGTTATGGATTATTTTTGAGAATGTGTTTAAAAGGTAGCTTACATGCTTATTGTTCAATGGTCTTATCACTTTTAAGCGCTTGTCTTTTTGTAGGGCTATTATTTGTTATTTCAACCATTCTTGCGGGACAATGCCTATTCAGTAAATGAAGTGAATATTGTTATACATTTAATTTTTTTCCTCAATTAATTGGATGCCCCCTACTGGTGTTTGGTCTAAGCTTACAGCTTTTCCCCATTGAAGCTATTTTATAACTAATTATAATTAGGGGTACGGAATTTTCGCAAATAAAAAACATGAATTTCGCATTTACTTTTTTTATAATTACAAAATTTCGCATTTATTTTTAACCTCGAGTAAAACAACAGAAAACATTAATTAAAAGCTAACATCGTTGTAATTTCGACATTCGACTCTTTAAGAGCTGTTCTTCGATCTGTCACTACAATATTATATGTGCTGAAGAATCGTTCTGCGTCTACGCTGTTCGTTGGACTCCAAATGCTCTGTAATGCTGCTTTAGCAAATGACGGAAAACTGCACTGTGTAGCAATTGTGTCTTGTGCCACATAGATATAGGTCATCTGTTGCAAATTCTTTGACTCGATCACTCAAAATTGTTTTAGGGCGTCCCATTTTAGGGGATACTTTAAGTAACTTTATGTTACTATAAAAACTTTTTTGATAGACCATGTTCTTAATAAAAATTGACGGAATGAGCACTGATTGTCCTGTTTGACTAATTTATATGTTTAGAAAATAAGAATTAGCCGACTTTTATTCCTACTTAGATTTTTACCAATACAAAAGACCGAAATGCAGATAACAACAGTCGGATTATTTATATTTCTCAAAGAATTAACATTGAAAAATATCAATTCCTTATCTTATCTTTATGTATTTAATGATGAACAATGAAAGTTCCTTCTGTTTCAACACGTGTTAGAAAAATAAACAACCTTTCAAAAATTGTTTACAATAAAAAAATTTCCGTAAAATCTTTCCATGCCTTATTTACTACGTAACTACCTACTTATTTACGGGCGAGTTGGGCACCTGCAGGTATTTCGCGGAAATAAACAAAAACTCCATATTTCACATTTATCGCATTTATGTTCAAAATTTCGCCGAAATTCGCATCTATTTCGTAAAAACGAAAATTCCGTACCCCTAATTATAATAAAACAGTTGGCCCAGAATCATTATCTCGTTGACTTTTTCTTGTTTATCGTTGATAATTCTGCCGTTTCAACCTTCTGATAATCCATATATTTTCTCTATCTGCTCTTAAAGTGTGTTTATTATATTATTTTCTTTCTCATTTAATTTACACCGATCCAGACTAGTATAGCTCCATATAACAGTTCTAGTTCTGCAGTAACGAATCAATACTTTTATTTAGCACATTAATTTTTGTTTTGTCTTCGGGTCTATTAAATAATTTTCTTGCACTGTTTCTCGCAATTTTTAATTATCCATTTATTACTCTACTTGTCTTATTTTTTGAATATACGACTTGAATAAAGACTTTAATGTTTTGCCAGTCGTTATTGTTTAGTAGACCGGAATATTGAGATATTAATTCTTTACATTACATATTTGTCTTTCGGTGATTTTCTATTATTAATATGAAGCTGGAAGTGTTAGGTTACACTGGTTTTTGATATTTGGTCCAAAGTTCCCTCTCAATTCTTTTGTCGGATTTCTCTTTAAAATTATCGCAGCTGCATGCACTGGTACTAGGTTCTCTGAGTGCTCAGGTGACCTTTGAAGGACTCCCAATTACTCTATTTCGTTCACTTCTTCTGAGGTGGGTTCAGAAGTGGATATCAACTTCTATTCCATATCTATTTATATGCCATCTAATGATTTTACTTTAAATTTAGCTGCTTGATCTTCTTCATGAGTAATAAAATTTTTGTTATTTTTGCTATTTAGCAAACAGCATTAGAAAGTCTGTAAGCTTTTTTTATGAACTGCTGAAGTGCGTCCTATAAAAGTAGACATATTTTCATGAAAAACATGTTTTCATGAAAATTCTTTAATTTTATTCAATATGTTCAATACAGCGATTTTAACGGTTTTACAAATTTTTTATGTCGATGCCGTGCGCATAATACGATTCTGAAAGCTCTGAAAAATAGTTATTTTTTTCTTCAATTATCTCAGCTGATTTTTTTATTTACGAGTCATTTCTTCAGATTTGGGAACACTTAATAATCGGAGGGGGCCAAGTCAGGAGACTAAGCCGCATGAGAAAGTAATTCGAACCCCAACTCGAATTTTTGCTACTGTGACAACGCTCTTGTGAGTCGATGTATTGCCTTAGGTCTTGAGAACACTTTAAAGAACACTTTTTTCTTCTGTTTATAGAGTCGTTTTTCATTCATCACATACCGAAACTCACCACATAAATTTTGAAGACCCTGACATCAAAACTGTATTAAATTATATGTGATCTAAGTAAGTTATAGAAAAAGTCAGAATAGATAGAGTAGAACACTTATAAAAAAATTGTAACAAGCAATTGGACATCGTAAGTTCTAATTTTTCACCCAAAGTGTCCGGAAGTTGAACCGGCAGTCGATATTTGAACTCTTCGTGTAACTTTTTGTCAGTTGATATGAGGGATGAATTTTGTTCACCGACAGACATGGACGAACAGACAGGCATGAAACCGGAAGTATGTATTTGTTCTGGTCTTTCTTAGTCGCGTTGAATAATAGTTTGTACTATTTCGACGAATTTAAAACAGTACTTTCGGTTGCAACTCTGGAACAGGCAGTCCGAGGTCAAACTTCTCACATGTAATATCATATTTTGGTTATAGGCTTTCATTTGACACCTTATTTGTCATTCTTTCTGTCCTACTAACAGAGGAGTTGTGTTTATTGACGGACAGACATGGATAATTCTAGGTTTTCACATTTAATGATAAAAACAATAATTATATAATTCAGTTAACCTGACTATGTCATTGTGATAATGACTTCTTATCTAAAAGTGACAACGGCAGTCATTCCATTCACTCACGGTAAAATATCGCAAACCTCCAGATTTTAAAGAACCGCTTGGATTGACATGAAATTTGGCACACACGTAGCTAAAATGCCAAAAAAAAAAGTGATATTATGCCGATATGTTCTCTTGTCCTGGATGTGACTTTCACCCCTTCTTGAAGGTGAAAAAACATACGTTCAAAATAAGTCCGGGAGTGGATAAACTGACTAATTCTAATTCTAAGCAAATTTTGTTCTATAAAAGTTTTAAACGGCTGAAAATATTATAAGAATTTTTTGCTCTACATTGTGCTTTCTATCTATACCTTTAAGGAACGCACTATTTTCGGGGACACCCTGTATATGATCTGTAAGTTGCATTGGTTAAAAATGCTTATTTTTGAAAGGGGTTTTGTTGAAAGGGCTCGAACGAATCACTAGTCACGAGTATGTATATGCAAATTTTAAACAGCCATAGCTTAACCAATTTTTGTCTTCCAGAAAATCAAAAAATCCCAAATATTTAAAAAAGCAAAACCTACATTTTTTACTCTTTAAGATATTTGGTATCACTAATAATTTTTAAGTTATTTTGAAAAAAGTCTTTTTTTTTTAATTAAAGATTTAAAATTTACTTTAAAACCAAATTTTTTCACAAATAAGCACTTTGAACTGATGAAACTTACAAACACAAACAATACATAAAGTTACTTGTGAAGTGGTAACGATTAATTCCATTTGGGCTGTTAATTAGAGGGAGATTTTTACGATATTTTTAACCAAAAAATAAGGAACAACTGTATTTTGAGCGTAACTTGCTTACTCTTGCTGCTAAAAACTTAAAAAAAAAAATAAAACTAAACGTTTTCTTAAACACTTTAAAAAAGTTGTAATAAGTTTTCCCAGAAAAGTGTTTCATTTTTTTTATTTCACGTTAAAATATTCGATTTGGAATTTGACATATAAGAGCTTATTTTTCACTATAGTCTGTTTTTAAACCAAGAGGAGTAATTCAAATTTCCCGCGCCGTAAACCTTGTTTGTAATTGGTACAACCTCAGGCAATTTTACTCATATCAAATTTTGACAATAATGACATTTATGAAATTTTAACACTATTGGCATTTCATAGTTAGTTTATTTATTTTATCAGCGATTTTTGCATTTTCTGCGTTATTCCTTTTATTTTTAGATTTTTAGTCAATATTACCGTCAAAGGCCGATATGATCAACTAAAAAAGAAGATGTATCTGAAGATATTTCTAGTGACTTTCTTGGGTGTGAATCTGTCTTTTTACCCTAATAGCACAAGGACGTCCATAGGACGTCCTTCACGGACTTTAAGGACGTCCCTTGGACGTCCGTTTTCGTCCGAGGAACGTCCTTTATACGTCCTATTTTGGTCCAAATGTTGCGCTACCGAACGTCCATTGGACGTCCATCTAAGGTCCGAGTGGACGTAAATTGGACCTTACTCGGACGTAAAGTGGACCTTAATTGGACGTCCTAGGGGACGTAAATTGGACCTTAACAGGACGTCCTAGTTTGGTCCAAAGCCACATTGCCAAATGTCCAATGGACGTCCACCTAACGTCCGAGGGGACCTAAATTGGACCTTAATCGGACGTAAATTGGACGTTAATCGAACGTAAATTGGACCTTAATCGGACGTAAATTGGACCTTAATCGGACGTCCTAGGGGACGTAAATTGGACCTTAACAGGACGTCCTAGTTTGGTCCAAATGCCTCGTTGCCAAACGTCCAATGGACGTCCATCTAACGTCCAACGGACGTCCACCTAAAGTCCGAGGGGACGTTCAGTGGACGTCAATTGGACCTTCATAGGACGTCCCAGTTTGGTCCAATGTCGTGCTGCCGAACGTCCATCTAACGTCCTGAGAGGACGTTCGGTGGACGTCTAGCGACGATATTTAGACCTGTGGAGAATGTATTGTGGGAAATAAAAAATACATTTTTTAAGGAACTTATATTACATCTTATATTAAATTACAATTATTGGATATTACATTATTTACATTAAATTACAATTACACTTCTCCAAGAAATTAACGCACCACCTTAAAAATGATGCATTTTTGATGTCTCGAATTTCCTAAACCTGTTGTCCAATCTCAGTGATTTTTTTTATAATATTATAGCCTAGGCTACAGGTTACCTCCTTAAGCTTGTCATGAACGGGAGCTATACTGTAATATATTATGTATATTATATCATATCACTCCCTATAGTAATGAGTGAGCCTGGAGACACGGAAATAATGGTTCCGTGTGTGCAGGCTCACTCATTACTATAGAGAGCGATGTGATATAATATATATTACAGTATATAGCTCCCCGTGCATGACAAGCTTAAGGAGGTAACCTATAGCCTAGGCTATAATATTATAAAAAAAATCACTTAGATGGGACAACTGGTTTAGGAAATTCGAGACATCAAAAATGCTCAATTTTTAAGGTGGTGCGTAATGGGCTGTATATTATACATATATTTCAAATCGACACCTTGCTCATTTGGAGATAATGGACAATTTCTTAAAAAGAAGATATTCTATCTATGTATACTTATTATATATTGTAATATTATATTATAATATTATAATAATCATTCAACTTTTGTCTAATTTTTTTTTCATCCGCCTTCGCTTTCTGTCTTTAGATAATTCAATATTATAAATAGATTATAAAATACTGAGATAAATACTTTTTGCTTACTAGGTACAATAACCAACCCAATCTGTTTGACAAAAGAACCGTTATGGGTAGAGGTAATTAGTTAAGACGAACAAAAGGCGACCGCGGTAGCGAAACTTTCCTTTAACAATTGTAATTCAAAATTCAAGGAAGTCTATACTTTATAGAAAATCAAAAAGATTGGCTAGAATACAAATATGTACTTAATACAGAGTGTTTGGTAAAGAATAGGCCATAGATTAACCTTAGATTTCGGAGGGTAAAATAGGTCGATTTAAGTTAACTTACGTTAGTACTAAAGTTGATAATAACCGAAATACAAGGTGTCAAATTTAAACTTTTATTTTATTTATTCTTGAATATTTCCTAACAAGCATGGGATAATATCACAAAATTTGGTAAGCGGGGTTTTTTTGGGACAAGAAATCTAAATTCAACACCAAAAATGATGTATTGCCCAGGAAATAATCAAGAATAAAATAAAAGTTTAAATTTGACACCCTGTATTTCGGTTATTATCATCTTTCGTACTAAAGTAAGTTAGCTTAAATCGACCTATTTTAAGCTCAGTAATCCAAGGTTAAGCTATGGGCTATTTTTTACCAAACACCCATAAGATTGAAAAATGTATGAAAAATATACCAGAAAGAATAAGAAATATATATCAAAGAGCATGAAAAAATATGTAAATGTAATAAAAAACGTAAATAATACCAATGTTTGGATACCAGTTGTCCTGGCTGGTGGTTTTGTCCATCATTCTCGGTGAGTTTGTCCTCTAGGCCATCAGGGATCGATAGGCTATGTCCAGACGGTGGTAGCAGCAGAGTCTGAATGCTTCCTCTTTGGCGTTCACTTACCAAGAAGTGACTGGCTGCAACGTGGAGCTCCAGTAGCTGTCTGGGGCTGATGGCTCCGAAAACTCCTCATCTGATCGAGGAATCAGGAACATAGACTGTTTCGGCACTTCAGAAAAACTCCAGGAGCAGGAATCCTCAGGGTGGTAGATTAAAATGTTGTGCGCCTATGTCAAAGGGGCACATAATAATCCATTGGATGGGCTTATGCATTGATGCTCTAAATGGCCCGATGAGGCGGTCGGAATCTGTGTTATGTTGTGAAACAGCGTCTTCATAGTTTTACGTAATATATAGTATATGTATAAGTATATTATACTTTAATTCGTATATAATATAATTTCTTACATTATGAAAATCAGTGGTTAATGAATAAAACTCTACGCGGGAGCCCTAACGACGACAACGACTGAGAGATCAACTCTCCAACTTCGAACTGATATCGGTGGGTGAATCGAAAATCTATCGCCTATCGTTATAGTTTTGTGAACAGATGAACCAAGTAGTGGGGGTGATTTTCAGACGTCCACAAAAAGTCCGTATTTCGTCCAGTACGGACGTCCAAAGGACGTTCGTATTTATTCCACCATCGGACGTCCACCATCGGAAGTCCGAAGGATGTACATATTTAGTCCACCGTATTCATATTTATTCCACCCGAAGTACGTCCAACGTCGGAAGTCCAAAGGACATCCATTTATAGTCCATAGACATTAGGACTAAGACTGGACCTATTTTGGGCACGGCCACGTATATTCAACTTCAAAAAGATGCTCTTAAGATTCATTTTTAGTACAGATACATTGATAAAAATTATATTTTTGCTTATTAGAATTAATTAGCAAACTTATGTCATCTTGGTAACTAGAATAATAAAACATTGAAACAAATAATTTACAAATAAGATTTTCACACTTTACAAAAAAAAACAAAAACATGTTTAGAATATTAAACTGTGCAATTTTGAATTAAATATAATTATCTTTTCGATGTAAACTATTTTATTAACATAATTAAGTTAATATTTTATTGAATTATTTTGCTATTTTATCCCGTAATTCGTATAATATGTCCAATATGGACGATCAGCAAACGTCCGTATTTCGTCCAGTACGGACGTCCAAAGGACGTTCATATTTATTCCACCCGAAGGACGTCCAACATCGGACGTCCGAAGGACGTACATATTTAGTCCACCAAAGGACGTCCAACGTCGGACGTCCGAAGGACGTACATATTTAGTCCACCGAAGGACGTCCAACGTCGGACGTCCGAAGGACGTCCATTCATAGTCCATGGACGTTAGGACCAAAAATGGACCTATTTTGGACGTCCAGAGGACGTCGTGTGCTATTAGGGTTAGTTTACCTACTCCTCTTGGTTTTAAAACAAAGCTTAGCAATAACTCTGCTTCTACTGGGTCTACAGACCTGACAAATATACCATTTTTTCACTTTTCTATAAGCTATATTTGCTATTTGCTAATTTTTTTTCAATAAAGTAGGTACCTACTTTTTGAGTTATTTGCGAAAAACCGTCTAAAAACGTGTTTTTCTTGTTGAAAAATGAACATATTCACTCGCAAATATCTCTAAAAGTATTGACTTAGTGAAAAAACTCTATAAAATAGAAGTTGCTTAGAATTAGTCAGTTTATCCAATTCCGGACTTATTTGAACGTATTTGTTTTCATCCCCGATAACGGACGAAACTCACCTCCAGATCAAAAGCACATATCGGCACAATAACACTTTTTTTCTTTAACATATTAGCTATGCGTGTCCCAAATTTTATGTCAAACCAAGCGTTTCTTCAAAATTCTGAACAAAAACCGTAAGTAAATTAAACGAAAATGTAAAAGGTACATTCCAAGTCAAATCACTCAGGCAAAAAAATTATAGCTTCTGCGGGACGTAAAAAGAAGATATTTAAGGTCAAAAAATCTTCTTCTTCTTTTTTTCTCAAAATGTTATTTTATGCGATTTTACAGTGATTTGGTGTTTATTTAAACAAATTTGCATTTTCTGTCGTAAAGTATCAATGAAAAACATAATATTTTAATAGAAATGACTCAAAAATGTCATTATATGGCATTATAACAAGTTATTTTGAATCAAAACAAGTTTTTGATCAAATTTTATAGTGTAAAAAACGTTAAAATACCGTTTTTTACATTTTCCTCCATTCCCAAAATACGTCATCATCGATTTGGCTAAAAATTTGCCCGCAGATAGCTAAAACATAGGACTTTAAGTGGATAGAAGGATTTGAATTATATTACAATACCAAAAAAGTTACATGCAGTAATATCATACTCAAAAGTATATATTAGTCCAGTCGGGATAGCATTTGACCTTGAATGCCAAGCTGCACAAAAATTTATTTTTCTGATCTTTAGGGGAGTCAATAGTAGCCTAAATTTAAAATCGCGAATGAATTCCTCCGTTACGTTAGCGGCCATCTTGATTTTAAAGGAGAACCTGTTTTGCTCAATATCTCCGCCATTTTTAACTTTTCGACAAAAATGGAAGAAACTGAAATTGTTCCAATTAAATCGTATTTACAATTATTACAATTTCTTTTTAACAATTTTTGTCGTGAGGTCGATATTTTCGAGTTAATTTTACTTACAGTAGACGCCTATATTTTTGACTATAATATTGCATGTAACTTTTTGGGTATTGTAATATAATTCAAATCCTTATGACCACTTAAAGTCCTATGTTTTGTGTATCTGTGGGCAAATTTTCAGCCAAATCGATTTTGATGCATTTTGGGAATGGAGAAAAATGTAAAAAACGGTATTTTAACGTTTTCTACACTATAAAATTTGATCAAAAGCTTGTTTTGAATCAAAGTAACTTGTTATAATGCCATATAATGACATTTTTAAGTCCCTTCTATTAAAATATTATGTTTTCCATTGATACTTTAGGAGAGAAAATGGAAATTTGTATAAATAAACACCAAATCACTGTAAAATCGAATAAAATAACATTTTGAGAAAAAAAGAAGAAGATTTTTTGACCTTAAATATCTTATTTTTACGTCCCGCAGAAGCTATATACCAATTTTCAGACAAATCGGAGGTCCAAATTTTTTTTTTGCTCCAAAATTGAGTGATTTGAAATGGAATGACCCAAAATTAATTTTTCAAACAAATATTTTAAGTCGTTATGAGAAAATTATAATTTAACAGATAAAATAAAATAAACACAATTCAACTCTTAAAATATTTGGACCCTTACCAGCCGAACCAGCCGAACAGGTAAAGAACCCACCTTTTATATAGTTTATAACATACCTTTTCTACCTGGCCTCAAACGCTCGATATTTTTAACTCGTGGCAACGTAGATTGACGGCAAATAGACCGCAAATACACATTTTTATGTGGTGGAAGTCAAAATGGCCGTGAAGTGTAAAAATTTTTGTATATAATTTAAATTTTTAAAATCAAAATTTTAGAAAACTGAGAACGATACAGGGCATTAAAAAATGCGCTCAACAAACATACACGAATTAAAATTCGAAAATGATAGTATTTCTTAGTGATGCCAAATGACTGCAACATGAAAAGATGACATAATGATAGCGAGTATGTCCCTGTAAGTTGTATCCATATGGAAAACTTTTTTATTATTAATTTTACGAAAAAAAGTTATTCTTTATAAAAAGCTCTGCATGGTCCAAAACCTAAGATTCAACCATCAGATATCAAATTTTATGAATATTATACGGGGTATGTCAAAAAGTTTGAATTTCACTCAAGAGTAAAGTAGCTTTATTTTTCACAATATTGAAACATGCTATTATGAAAAGTTGTTTGGAATTAAAAACTATATTCTAATATGCAATTACATCCTTCTAATTGAAAAAAAAAATTTGAAAAATTATGGATAACTAACATTATTTTCAGTAATTTTAATTCTAATAACTCTTTTATTATTAATTTTACGAAAAAAGTGATTCGCAATAAAAAGTTCTGCATGGTCTAAAATACTCTAAAACCTATAATACAACCATCTTATGTCAATTTTATACGAGGTGTGTCAAAAAAGATAAATTTAGATCAAAAACAAAGTACCTTTATAGTTCAAAATATTTCAATAAGAGGGATGTAATTACATACTGAAACATGGTTTTTAATTCTTAATAACTTTTCATAATAACAATTTTCGATATAGTGAAAAATAAAGGTATTTTACTCTTTAGCCAAATTCATATTTTTTGACATACCTTGTATAAAATTGATAAAATTTGACATAAGATGGTTGTATTTTAGGTTTCAGACCATGCAAAACTTTTTATTAAGAATCACTTTTTTTCGTAAAATTAATAATAAAAGAGTTATCAGAATTGAAATAACTGAAAATAATGTTAGTTATCCATAATTTTTCAAAAAAAAATTTTTCAATTAGAAGGATGTAATTGAATATTAGAATATAGTTTTTAATTCCAAACAACTTTTCATAATAGCAATTTTCAATATTGTGAAATATAAAGCTACTTTACTCTTGAGTGAAATTCAAACTTTTTGACATACCTCGTATAATATTCATAAAATTTTGTATCTGATGGTTGAATCTTAAGTTTTGGGGACCATGCAGAGCTTTTTATGAAGAATTACTTTTTTTCGTAAAATTAATAATAAAAAAGTTTTCCATATGGATACAACTTACAGGGACATACTGTATATATATATATATATATATATATATATATATATATATATATATATATATCAAATGAAATAGAGAATGTGGAGAAATCCCCTTACGAATAATTCACACATCCACCATTTTGGGTTGGGAAAATTTTTTTTGAATAGAATTAAAAATCCAAACACTAGTCCTTAGAAATGTGTTTCGCCCTCTTCAACCTCTCTGGGCTCATCGGTAAGGATGAGAGGTTGAATATCCTTAGACACATTCCACTCAAAAACAACATTCGAGACCAAGACATAGCAGAAGCGTAGATCTACGCCAAATCTGAAAATGACAGTCTCAAGTTTTAATTCCCTAATTACTTGAAGTAAAACATATGTTTAAAACAAAAGATGAGAAGTTATTGGTTTAACGACCACTCGTACGATATCAATCAAATGAAATAGAGAATGTGGAGAAATCCCCTTACGAATAATTCACACATCCACCATTTTGGGTTGGGAAAATTTTTTTTGAATAGAATTAAAAATCCAAACACTAGTCCTTAGAAATGTGTTTCGCCCTCTTCAACCTCTCTGGGCTCATCGGTAAGGATGAGAGGTTGAATATCCTTAGACACATTCCACTCAAAAACAACATTCGAGACCAAGACATAGCAGAAGCGTAGATCTACGCCAAATCTGAAAATGACAGTCTCAAGTTTTAATTCCCTAATTACTTGAAGTAAAACATATGTTTAAAACAAAAGATGAGAAGTTATTGGTTTAACGACCACTCGTACGATATCAATCAAATGAAATAGAGAATGTGGAGAAATCCCCTTACGAATAATTCACACATCCACCATTTTGGGTTGGGAAAATTTTTTTTTGAATAGAATTAAAAATCCAAACACTAGTCCTTAGAAATGTGTTTCGCCCTCTTCAACCTCTCTGGGCTCATCGGTAAGGATGAGAGGTTGAATATCCTTAGACACATTCCACTCAAAAACAACATTCGAGACCAAGACATAGCAGAAGCGTAGATCTACGCCAAATCTGAAAATGACAGTCTCAAGTTTTAATTCCCTAATTACTTGAAGTAAAACATATGTTTAAAACAAAAGATGAGAAGTTATTGGTTTAACGACCACTCGTACGATATCAATCAAATGAAATAGAGAATGTGGAGAAATCCCCTTACGAATAATTCACACATCCACCATTTTGGGTTGGGAAAATTTTTTTTGAATAGAATTAAAAATCCAAACACTAGTCCTTAGAAATGTGTTTCGCCCTCTTCAACCTCTCTGGGCTCATCGGTAAGGATGAGAGGTTGAATATCCTTAGACACATTCCACTCAAAAACAACATTCGAGACCAAGACATAGCAGAAGCGTAGATCTACGCCAAATCTGAAAATGACAGTCTCAAGTTTTAATTCCCTAATTACTTGAAGTAAAACATATGTTTAAAACAAAAGATGAGAAGTTATTGGTTTAACGACCACTCGTACGATATCAATCAAATGAAATAGAGAATGTGGAGAAATCCCCTTACGAATAATTCACACATCCACCATTTTGGGTTGGGAAAATTTTTTTTGAATAGAATTAAAAATCCAAACACTAGTCCTTAGAAATGTGTTTCGCCCTCTTCAACCTCTCTGGGCTCATCGGTAAGGATGAGAGGTTGAATATCCTTAGACACATTCCACTCAAAAACAACATTCGAGACCAAGACATAGCAGAAGCGTAGATCTACGCCAAATCTGAAAATGACAGTCTCAAGAGGTTGAAGAGGGCGAAACACATTTCTAAGGACTAGTGTTTGGATTTTTAATTCTATTCAAAAAAAATTTTCCCAACCCAAAATGGTGGATGTGTGAATTATTCGTAAGGGGATTTCTCCACATTCTCTATTTCATTTGATTGATATCGTACGAGTGGTCGTTAAACCAATAACTTCTCATCTTTTGTTTTAAACATATGCTTTACTTCAAGTAATTAGGGAATTAAAACTTGAGACTGTCATTTTCAGATTTGGCGTAGATCTACGCTTCTGCTATGTCTTGGTCTCGAATGTTGTTTTTGAGTGGAATGTGTCTAAGGATATTCAACCTCTCATCCTTACCGATGAGCCCAGAGAGGTTGAAGAGGGCGAAACACATTTCTAAGGACTAGTGTTTGGATTTTTAATTCTATTCAAAAAAAATTTTCCCAACCCAAAATGGTGGATGTGTGAATTATTCGTAAGGGGATTTCTCCACATTCTCTATTTCATTTGATTGATATCGTACGAGTGGTCGTTAAACCAATAACTTCTCATCTTTTGTTTTAAACATATGTTTTACTTCAAGTAATTAGGGAATTAAAACTTGAGACTGTCATTTTCAGATTTGGCGTAGATCTACGCTTCTGCTATGTCTTGGTCTCGAATGTTGTTTTTGAGTGGAATGTGTCTAAGGATATTCAACCTCTCATCCTTACCGATGAGCCCAGAGAGGTTGAAGAGGGCGAAACACATTTCTAAGGACTAGTGTTTGGATTTTTAATTCTATTCAAAAAAAATTTTCCCAACCCAAAATGGTGGATGTGTGAATTATTCGTAAGGGGATTTCTCCACATTCTCTATTTCATTTGATTGATATCGTACGAGTGGTCGTTAAACCAATAACTTCTCATCTTTTGTTTTAAACATATGTTTTACTTCAAGTAATTAGGGAATTAAAACTTGAGACTGTCATTTTCAGATTTGGCGTAGATCTACGCTTCTGCTATGTCTTGGTCTCGAATGTTGTTTTTGAGTGGAATGTGTCTAAGGATATTCAACCTCTCATCCTTACCGATGAGCCCAGAGAGGTTGAAGAGGGCGAAACACATTTCTAAGGACTAGTGTTTGGATTTTTAATTCTATTCAAAAAAAATTTTCCCAACCCAAAATGGTGGATGTGTGAATTATTCGTAAGGGGATTTCTCCACATTCTCTATTTCATTTGATTGATATCGTACGAGTGGTCGTTAAACCAATAACTTCTCATCTTTTATATATATATATATATACATATATATATATATATATATATATATATATATATATATATTCTATAACACTATAAAACAGTGTTGAAATTATCAGGAAATGCGGTCTGTGGCTTAGATTGAAACTACATTTAATTCTGTTGAATTCGATATTTCGATGAGTATTTATTAATTTTTCATCTTCATCAGGAACAAACTACAAAATTAACTAACAGTTAGGTACAAACATAATATTACAATGATATAACTTACGAATTGTTGTAGGTATGTTATATAAAGCAATTTAACTTAAAGCTATGCATGTCGTTTCACGAGAACGTCGAGGGCGGCACTGAATCAGGTATCTTTTCTCACATGTGTTAAGGGCCAAAAGTTTCAATATCGAGCCATCTGTTTAATATTCTGCTATTTTTAGAATTTTAAAACATTGCAGTAAATTTCGCTTAATCTACTTGTGTCTGATTTGTAATTAATTGAACGTTTATTACTGTTTATGTGGTACATCTCGAGGAACAATCTTTTCTTATAATTGCTTTCTGAATCTAGGATCTTGATATCTGACAAATTAAATTGGTGTCCTGTTGTTATGGAATGGTGTGCTGCTGCACAAGTATTTTTGTGTGTTTTGCAATCACTTTTGTGCTGCGTTATTCTTTGTTTCAACCATTGCGATGTTTGTCCTATATATTGCCCATCACATTCGAGACAAGAAAGTTGATAGATGATATGACTCTGATTTAGAAGCGGTGTCTGGTCTTTAAGCTTCGAGAATAAGCTATAGTTGGATATGCTATTGTATTTCGCTATTTTGATTTTCGGAATTCCGTTCAGCAGCTTGATTATATTGTTGGTTAAGCCATTTATGAAGGGCAACTTTTTGTAAATCACGGGATCTGATGGTCTGTTGTCACGTTGCCCGTCGTATAAGTCTGAGTTATATATCAGTTGCTTAAGAATTTTACTTGGATAGCCGTTGTTCAAGAATATGTTATAGAGTATTTTTAAATTCTTTTGTGTGAACAGGTCATTGCTGATGTGTAAAATTCTGTTTTTCATTGCCACAACAGTGTTGTGTTTTTGGCTTTTTGAGTGCTGAGAGAAATAATTTATATATCTTCCAGAGTCAGTTGTTTTCTGATACCAATCCAAAATTATCTTGTTCTCTGTGGTTCTTATCACCTTAGTGTCTAAAAAGGGCACACTTTGTTCTTTCTCCTCCTCAACGGTAAATTGTAGGTGTTTGTTAAATCCATTGAAGAGGTCCAGTGTAGTTTGAATAGAGTCCTCGGGGATCGCACTTATCACATCATCCACATATTTGTATATGAACGGTAACTTGAACGGTAGTCGTGGAATTACTATATCAAATAGATGATCTAAAACTATGGTGGCTAGAATGGGGCTGATAGGAGAGCCCATGGGAGTGCCAAAAATCTGTGAGTAAAAAGTTCCCCCGAAAGAAAAGTAAACATTAGAAAAAATAAAATCGATTAGTTTGAAGAAGTTATTCTTACTTAGTGTGGTGTTGGGTTCAATTAAGTGCCAATTTTGCTCTAAAATTTCAATGATCAAGTTGAGAGGAATATTCGTGAAAAGCGATACCGCATCTAAGGATATAAGTACATAGGTTTGAGGAATTGTAACATTCTTAATTAGTTCTACAAACGTAAATGTATCTTTCACATTATAATTAGTTTGATATTCAAAAGTGGCAGTTAGAATGTTTGCCAAGTATTTCGAGATGTTGTATGTAGTGGAGTTGATTGAGCTGATGATAGGGCGAAGAGGAACATTGCTTTTGTGAATTTTTGGTAGACAGTATAACTTTGGAAACATCGAGTTGTAGATCATTAGTTGTTTTGCAGCATTAGCGTCTATCTTACCTATGGATTTCAGGTTCTTAATAATATTGTTGTATTTGGTTTGTATTTTCACCGTTGGATCAGTGTTTAATTTGGTGTACGTGGAAGAATCCTGTAGCATTATCTCAGTTTTATCCATATATTCTGATTTATCCATGGCAACCGTACACCCACCTTTGTCTGATTGCAAAATGTATAGATCTGGATTTGATTTCAAAAACTTGCGTGTTTTTTCAAACATCCTGTTGAAGTGGTTTGGTTTGTTTGTTGTAGTGTGGTTCACATAATTAGTTATGATATTGGTTGCTCTAGCTCGTACGACATCCTTTGATTCATCTGGAATATCATCCACTATATTTTCTAAGTCTGCAACAAACCTATCTAGTCTGACATCTTTACCAACACAGGGCACACTAAATTTAGGTCCCAATGATAAGAAATTTGCGACTTCTTCCGGTATGGTTATGCTAGAGATATTTTTAAACCATTTGCTGTTGTCTTTAAATACACGGTTGTGTTTTTCGTTATTGCTGTATAGTCGTTCAAATTTGTTGATATTCGTAAGTTTTATTTCCTCAAATTCAGATCTAAATTTTCTTTTCAGACGATTTTCGTATTCACGTATCATATCAGTTGGAAGAATCTCAGAAAGTTCAGATTTGATGTTACATATAAGTCGATTATATCTCGAGATGTTATTGCAAGTAATTTTTATTTCTAATGATAATGTTTTTTTGTTAGTGCTCGACATAAAACTGTTAATCCTATTAGTCATGCTAAAATTGTTACCTGTTGTCAATAAGTAATGTAGATTTTTGGTGCCGTCTTGAACGTGTCGTGGAAACGTGTTTGATGTTCTACACCTCAATAAGAAAATTCTTCTGTTGGTGACACTTGCTAGCTCGATGTTGATGCTTGACCATTGCTTCATTAACTTTGTTGTTGTATAGCCATAGGTGTTTGATATTTGTTGATAGAAACCCATCATTTATACAGAACTGGATTCGAAATCCGATGTATTTATCGACCGTGCAAGTATATTCTATAACACTATAAAACAGTGTTGAAATTATCGGGAAATGCGGTCTGTGGCTTAGATTGAAACTACATTTAATTCTGTTGAATTCGATATTTCGATGAGTATTTATTAATTTTTCATCTTCATCAGGAACAAACTACAAAATTAACTAACAGTTAGGTACAAACATAATATTACAATGATATAACTTACGAATTGTTGTAGGTATGTTATATAAAGCAATTTAACTTAAAGCTATGCATGTCGTTTCACGAGAACGTCGAGGGCGGCACTGAATCAGGTATCTTTTCTCACATGTGTTAAGGGCCAAAAGTTTCAATATCGAGCCATCTGTTTAATATTCTGCTATTTTTAGAATTTTAAAACATTGCAGTAAATTTCGCTTAATCTACTTGTGTCTGATTTGTAATTAATTGAACGTTTATTACTGTTTATGTGGTACATCTCGAGGAACAATCTTTTCTTATAATTGCTTTCTGAATCTAGGATCTTGATATCTGACAAATTAAATTGGTGTCCTGTTGTTATGGAATGGTGTGCTGCTGCACAAGTATTTTTGTGTGTTTTGCAATCACTTTTGTGCTGCGTTATTCTTTGTTTCAACCATTGCGATGTTTGTCCTATATATTGCCCATCACATTCGAGACAAGAAAGTTGATAGATGATATGACTCTGATTTAGAAGCGGTGTCTTGTCTTTAAGCTTCGAGAATAAGCTATAGTTGGATATGCTATTGTATTTCGCTATTTTGATTTTCGGAATTCCGTTCAGCAGCTTGATTATATTGTTGGTTAAGCCATTTATGAAGGGCAACTTTTTGTAAATCACGGGATCTGATGGTCTGTTGTCACGTTGCCCGTCGTATAAGTCTGAGTTATATATCAGTTGCTTAAGAATTTTACTTGGATAGCCGTTGTTCAAGATATATATATATATATATATATATATATATATATATATATATATATATATATATATATATATATATATATATATATATATATATATGTATATATATATATATATATATATATATATATATATATGTGCCCATCCATCCCAAATCAATAGTCACAATGTGTCTTGAGGACATCTCATTGAATAATTTTTATGAAAGATTATATACTTTCAAAAACTGGCCCGGATTGGTGCCAGCTAGTGATTTAGCAGCCTATGGATTTTACTACTTACAAACAGAAGATATTGTGAGATGTTTCCACTGTGGTGTCGAAATTTATAAATGGTTAACAAGTGATAATGTATATGAAGAACATATTAAGTTTAGTCCAAACTGTAGTTTTGCACGAATAAGTGCCGGTGCAAATTGAACCTAAGCGAACACAAGCTGACACCGGCGAGGTGCGTAGAGAGTTCTGCGCATCCTATATCAGTGAATACAGTGCCAGGTCTACACATGCAAACGTTTGTCATCGAAACACAGTTTTCTGGTGTCGTGGGACGCGTGACTCAATTCTTTTGATGTGGTTTTGGTTTCGAGATGGACGTAGAGAAGCTAATAGAACTCGTTCGGAATTATCCCTGTGTATATGATACCAGTAATAAGTACCTACTCGTAGACAAAATAAACGGAGATAACAGATATGCCTTTACAAGAATACATTATTAGAAAAAAAAGGTTACTTAAAACGAATAGGCCCGGATCCCGCGTAACAAAAAAAGTTGATTAATAGCAAGCTGAAAATATGTTAATAGCGTAACGATGTCTAGTCGGACAAACTTTAAAGTATGGGAACACTGGAACAGGGGTAGTTTTAATTGTGGAACAGGTTAAAGATTTGGAACGTCAGACTACAAAAACTTCCCATGTATTTTATCGGACAGAACTTCCAATTGATTTCTTACCCTTTCATTAAACTCTCATGCTAAAATTAGACTGCTATTTATCACCTGTCATAATTCCTGTCATTTGACATGTTCTCTTGTCGGATTTATTAAAATGCCCAGTTGGTGATAAATACCAGTCTGATTTTTGCATGAGAGTTTAATGAAAGGGTAACAAATCAACTGGAAGTTCTGTCCGACAAAATACATGGGACGTTTTCGTAGTATGACGTTCCAAATTTTTAACCTATTACACAATTAAAACTTCCCCTGTTTCAGTTTCAGTGTTCCCGTACATCAAAGTTTGTCTGACGAGACACCGTTAAGCTATTAACAAATTTTCAGCTTGCTATTAATCAACTTTTTGTTGGTACGCGGGATCCAGGCCTAGAAATACAATGTCACAAATGATGGCGTAATCCCTTTTCTATAGGTATAAAAATTTTGTAAATATCATTCATTTCTTAAATCTACACAACATTATCATTAAAAATGATTCAGTATTAAAAACCGTTATGCATATCTGTGAATATCGCATTACCCTTAAATAAAATGTGTCATCATACCGGGCTTGTTCATGCTTAAAAACAAAATATGTAGACGAGATATAAATATATGTAATAGGTAAGCAGTTTTTGCAACGACAATCCAATCACAATCAGTGTTGTTTATAATAATAGTATCGGCATCGGCTGATAAAATAATTAGTTTTTAGCAAAGTTGGCACCTTTGTGGACACTGAGGTACATAAAAGCAAATTTGTTAATTGTTGAGAAAACGTAGGCATTTAAAGTTTTAAAAGGTACTTAAAGCCAAAAATGAGACGCAAATTACAAGAGGAAGTAGAAATCTATTGTCCACAGTCCTAGTTATTAGGATTTTAGGATTAGAATTATTCTTAAACAACACCTCAAATCCGCGTGCCTGAAAGGGAAGGAAATTAGCAAATATCTCATTGTATTGTTTCTCAAAATATTAGAAAATAACTATTTCATTGTTCCCCGAAAAATTCCATATATTTTACCATTGCATACTAATGTTGTGTCACGCACAACTGACAATCTGACATTCTTTGATATACACAGGTACACTTGATCTAGCGAAATGGAGAATAGTTATAATTCTTTGTGTTTTTTTGTTCCTTTAGACAAAAACGAATATTAGGAATATCGTAGTGTTGATTAAATAAATTTTTGTGAAAAATTTGCAATTACGTCAGTGTTTCTCCAAAGGTGCGAGTTATTACAGTAAACTGGTTTTGACTATAGAAAAATGCAAATATGTAATGCGTTGTTGGTGTGGTAGTAATTTATTACACAGTTAAAATCATAATTAAAGATATTACTAATATTTTAAACACATTGAAGGTATAAAATTAATAATTTGTAAGTGAAACGTATACCCGTACCTACCAGGTATCTAAGAGGCTCATTAATATTCAGCTCAGCGGGGTGATACTGTTAGAGGTGTGAAATTGCATAAACAAGGGATCATTTCATAAAAGACATAGATCTATTGTTTATGGAATTCCACACCTCTAACAATAGCACCCCGCTGAAATGAATATTAATGGTTCGCTTAGATAGTTGCTACTACTTTACAAAATAGATATAAATAAATGAAATTATTTTAGTAATATTCAAAATTGTCCTCTCTCAACCGCTCTACGTTGCCAATCAACTGACCCATTAGCAGAATTGAAACAATCGGTAAACGTCTGTCTGATGGAAAATGCTTCGTTACAACATCTGCTCCGGTTCCTTGGTAAGGAAGCAAGTTGATTGTTGTCAAGTGTCGCTACAGTGATTTCACTGTCTTCCCCCTGCAAATTAGCACTGGAAATAGTCTGAGTTCTCAAATAATTATGAAGCACAATGGTAGCTAGCACTACTTTATCAATGGTTTCCAATTTACACTCAAACGGTCTCTTGTACACACGAAATCTAGCCGCCAGTATACCAAACGCACATTCTACGGTTTGTCGCCCTCGAGATAGTCTATAATTAAAAACTTTATTTTCATAATTATTGGTGACTCTGACTTTAGGATATGGCCGCATCAAATGAGGCATTAACGGAAACGCTTCGTCACCAATAAATACGTAAGGCGTTAGGGTGTCTTGTTCTGGTAAACTTTTTGGTTCAGGTAAATCCATTGACCCACTGGACAGCAACTTTCCTAACGGAGAGTTGGCAAAAATGTTTCCATCACTAAATCTTCCCATGGAACCGACGTCGACAGTTGTAAACCGGTAATTAGCGTCAACAGTTGCCAAGAGAACTACTGAAAAATTTTTTTTGTAGTTAAAAAATGAAGACCCACTTTTAAGTGGCTTCCGAATGGAAATATGCTTCCCATCAATAGCTCCAAGGCAGTTATAAAACTGCCACTTCCTTTCATAATCTCCTGCAATGCTCTTCCATATTTCCTTCGTTGGCTGAGGCATGTAAATTGGTTGCAAACGTCTCCAAATGGCTTCACACACTTGTTGTACAATATTTGATACAGTTCTCTCCCCCATCCTATAGCTTAATGCTATAGTTTTAAATGTGTCACCCATGGACAAATATCTGTAAGAAAAAAAAATTTCGTAATTTAGTACTTGTACTAGTTTCACTACTTTTGAAACTAAACGTCCGTAATATAAATACATATTACAGAGTAGTTAATATTTGAAACTCCCCTCGTAACATACAGTATGGTGCAAATGTTTGGAAAAAATTCGTTATTTCGTAAACCGGCAACTAAAACAGGATTTTTATTTTTAAAATATGATATTTTGGCATATATATCATATGAGTGACGTCATCTATATGGGCGTGATGACGTAGTCGATGATTTTTTTACTAAGACTAGGGGTCTTGTGATAGCTCATTTGAAAGGTTATTCGATTCTATATTCAGTAATATAAATAAAAACATGATTATTTTTAATTAAATTAATTGACAAACAAAAAAGAAAAATGTTAGTAACTTGTTTAATTCTAAATACACTGTACTATTGACAGAAAACAGGAAAAAATGTTTATGTAACAAATAAGCATTGTCTTTTGCTTTAGTTCAATGTTCAAACCAGCTCCCGCCAACCACCTGCTTCTTGGAAGTTTGAAAATATAATTTAAGGCAAAAGCAATGCTTATTTGTCAAATAAACATTTTTTTTATGTTTTCTGACAGCAGTAAAACGTATTTTGAATTGAATAAATTACATATATTCTTCTTTTTTGTAAATTAATTTAATTTTAAAACATTTTTGGATACAATGTACAAATAATTATGTTAATACTTATATTACTGAATACAGAATTGAATAACCTTTCAAATGAGAGATTACGCGACCCCTAGTCTCATTTAAAAAATCATCGATTACGTCATCACGCCCATATTGATGACGTCACTCGTATCATATATGCCAAATGATCATATTTTAAACATAAAAATCGACCTGTTTCGGGATTTTTCCTCGAGTCGTCAGCTTATGAGATAACGAATTTATTCCAAACATTTGCACCATACTGTATATAGCACATAAAAATCAAGTGATTTTTTATTGATACATATCAATTTTTTAATTTGGTTTCTTCTCTAATATTGTGTTTTATTTTGTTTCCGGCTAACTCGGTCAAAGATCAATGGCGGAAACTACGTGATTCCTATCGCGAAGCTCTACGAAGGCAACAAACCAAAAGCGGCCAAAAGAGTGTACAAGTTAGGCTGTGGATCTACCAGAAGCAAATGGAATTTTTGAAACCGTATATGAAAAACAGAGCCACTGTAGGGTGGCCTGAAGTTCAACAATCTGAAGAAATACAATCTGAGCAGACTGAAGCACAATCTGAGCAGACTGAAACACAATCTGAGCAGACTGAAACACAATCTGAGCAGACTGCTGACATTACAGTACCTAATGATGAAGGGCCAAATGAGGCTGAGGAAATTGAATGTGTTCAGCCCCAAAAGAAAAGAAAAACTGCAGTCAGCCGCATTGATCCCATCAAACGATACATCAACAATAGCGAGCAAAGAGCCAAAAGAAGGGACGAAGAGCGAAGCCTGCTACTTCAACTAAGCCAAGGAGAAAGACAATCACAGCAAAATGACCCCTTGTATCACTTCTTCATGTCGATGTACAAAATAACGAAAAATCTCCCGAAGATATACCAGAGGCAAATTAGAAGAAATTTGTTTGACGATGTGTCAAAGGCAGAAGAAGATAGCGAAAGTGGGTCGACATGTTCAATAAGAAGTGATAATGCATATTCGTTTTCACCTAACACATCCTACTCATCAACTCCCGAACCATGTTGTGGATCCACGTTAAGACAGGCGCACCCCGAATATTTAAGACAACAGCACCCTGATGATGGTGCAGGCACATCTCAAATGTAAATTGATTTGCGTTGTATAATAAATATTAAAATTAAATTTTATATGCAAATAAGTTAATTTATACTTACCTGAGGCATACGGCCAATTTTTCTTCACTGCCAATAGGTTTTTGAGCATTGCATTCTCTCCCTACTATATCATCCCGGATTATACCATGAACCTCAGAGAACTGGCTTCGATTGAGGCGAAAAGATTCCTTAAAAACGTTGTCGGGAAGTTCCGTAGATAACTTATACTCTCCATGGGTTTCTCTTCTTTTTAAATACATATTTCTCTTCCTTTTTTTCCCTCGTTTTTCATTTTCAATTACATTACACATAATCATAAGGTCTTCATCTTCTGATTCAGATTCCAGTAAATTCAACAACAGATTCTCTATTGAAGTCATTTTAGCAACTGGCCACTAGTGGTGAGTCGGTATATCAGTAATCACATTTTAGTAATGCTGATGTATGAAAATATCAGTGTCACTCACCAGATAAAAATATTTTAAAGTTATTTTATAACATATTTTACTATCAGTAGCGGAGGGTTTATTAAATAATTCTGATATTATTTTAAATATGTATTGTGTGCAAAAATAAAATATTCAGTATAAGATATCTTTTTATGGGCCCTATTATGATCAAATTCGATGTTTTCGAAAGTCATGCCGCTACGAGTACTAGGGAGATGTTAGGTATTTAAAACGTTACAAGTACGTAAATACGGATTTAAAGTTGCTTACTCAATTCAGTACAAGGATCAGATACATCTTCTTCTTCTTCAAGTGCCATCTTCGTTCCGAAGGTTGGCGATCATCAGGGCTATACGTATTTTCGAAACTGCTGACCGAAACAATTCGTTGTTGCTACAGCTATACCATTCCCGTAGATTCCTTAGCCAGGAGTTTCGTCTTCTTCCTATGGACCTTTTTCCTGCTATTTTCCCTTGCATAATTATTCGAAGCAGTTCATATCTTTCGCCTCTTGTACTGTGTCCCAAGTATTGCAGTTTTCGTTTTTTGATCGTAAATATGACTTCCTTTTCTTTATTCATTCTTCTCAAGACCTCGACGTTTGTGACTCTCTCCGTCCATGATATTCTCAAGATTCTGCGATACATTCACAGTTCAAATGCCTCTAATTTTTTGGTATCAATCTTTTTCAGCGACCATGACTCCATTCCGTAGAACAGCATAGAAAGTACGTAACATCTCATCAGGCGAAGTTTCATTTCAAGGCTCAAATCTCTTCCACAGAACACTCTTTTCATTTTAGTGAATATGGATCTGGCTTTTTCTATTATTATTTTGATTTCTGCTGAGCTATCGTTGTCTTCATTTGTAAAAGTGCCTTAATATTTGTATTTACTAACTCGATCGATAATTTCATTGTGTAAATATAAATTTTGGACATTTCGTGTTGATTTCGATATTACCATAAATTTAGTTTTCTTTATGTTCAAAGATAGTCCATATTCTTCGCTGCAGTCTGCTATCTTATTCACCAATGTCTGTAGCTTTTTAAGTGTTTCTGCGATCAGAACGGTGTCGTCGGCAAATCTCAGATTGTTTAATCTAACACCATTTATTTTAATACCTATGGATTGCTCAGAGAGTATTCTATTCATTACGTCTTCGAAATAGAGATTAAACAGGGTTGGTGACAGTATACACCCTTGTCTCACACCTCGCTTTATTTCAATTTGTTCAGTGGTATTATTCTCTACTCTCACTACTGCTTTCTGATTATAGTACATATTTGCTTTGCTATTAGTCGGATATCTCGTTTATCTAAATTCTTTTCTGCCAGGAGTCTGATTAAATGATCATGCCGCACTTTATCAAAGGCCTTGTTATAATCTATGAAACACATCAGATACAGATACATCAGTATTTTGTAATCAGTATCTACCACTGAGACCCGGTATCAAAAGTAACCGTTACACGTCCGCACTGATTTTGCCCGTCCCCCTATTCGTTGCAGAGACAGCCAACGGTTGGGTTTTGTTGTGAACAATATGCGGTGCGCTAGAAAAATAACTACACAGGTCACCCGTCCCGCCGGTGCCAGGTTGTGCTCGCTTAGGTTCAATTTGCGCCGGCACTAACTCATTCCAAATTTCCTACATACCAAAACAATCACAGATCAGCACTAGACATGAAAACTGAAAACATGAGTCATTCCAAATTTCCTGCATACCAGATCAATAAAGATATCAAAAGCGAGATCAATCAGCAGAATGGGAATTTATATCTAAATATACTTCTTAGTGTGCTACACTTTATCTTTTTGTTATTGAGTATATACGTAAGTAAAAAATAATGTAAAATGTAAATAAAAAGTATGTGTTGGAAACTAGTAACTAATCCTATGTAGAACAGAAATAAAAAACGATTGTAAAAAATATATTTTATTACATTGTTTCAATTTACTACATTATTTTTGTTAATCCATGAATTATGTGAACTATTCATTCCCAACCATTTCACAAATACCTTGTTACCTTTTCTTTTTAATACCTTCTCAACTAAGTAGACATCAGGGTACCGGGTTTTCTGTAATTCTTCGCTGTAAAACGCCCCTTGAATTTCTTCTTTGCGCGAATCTTCCAACAAATATGTAACTGGATTTGTCTGCTTGACTTTTCTTATTCTAAAAATCTCATTGGTCCAGTTGGACAAATAACCCTTAGTAAACATATTTCTATATTTCGAAATTCGGACGTAATCACCAACTTTTAATTTACGTTTCCTGGGGTCGATGGTTTTAAGGTAATTATAGGCAGTTATATTCCTGGCATTCTTTTCATTAATTTTGCTAGGAATAGCACCTGTAGTCGAATGTTAAGTATTATTGTATTTTTTTACTGTATCAGGAAGATTATTCACCCATTTGTAAGTACCTTGTAAGCTGAACTGCCTCCACAACATTGATTTTATTGTTCGTATTACTCTTTCAGCAATAGAAGCTTTTAAATTCGAGAAAGTACTGTAGTGATTAATACCACGTGAGTAATAGTACAGCAACAGTTCTAGATATTTCCCCGTGTTAAATCCCATAAGAAATCGCTAAGGTCCATTCTGGTCATTTTTGACGCGTATAGTGGTGGAGGCGCCAAGACTCGTAGGATCGTAGCGTGTGACAGCTTGCAGGAAAGGGGAGGGATAACGAATATGGGGTATGCGCAAAGACATGGCATCGCATATGCTGTTACTTATGTATTCCCTCACCACTTTTGAATCTAAATTTATAGCACCACGCCCGTTTTTATGAATATTTCTAGGCAGCATATTCTCTCATAAATTTAATAAGGTAATGTTTTGCCATACTTCATTATATTTGTATTTGTTAAAGCGTGAGGAGTAAGGAGTAGTTAGTGTGAAATGAGGACATCTGCTTGTCTTAAAAATATCCGATCTAAGCACCAAGGTTTTTTAATATCTGAAAATAACTTAACCATCTGGCAGTCTAGTCGGCATCCGTTTTGAAATACTTCGTGCCAGATGAGGGGAGCAACGACCAACAGTGGTAGTGAACATTCGGTCTAAAAATAGCATTAAATTAATAACATATTTAAGACAAAGGCCTCTTCTTCTTTCCGTCTCTCGCAAAGTATAATATACAGGGCGTAGTCAGAAAGTCAAACCAATTCTTTCCGTCTGTCGAAAAGTATGAAATACAGGGTGTAGTCAGAAAGTCAAACCAATTCTTCTTTCCGTCTGTCGAAAAGTATAATATACAGGGTGTAGTCAGAAAGTCAAACCAACTCTTCTTTCTGTCTATCGCAAAGTATAATATACAGGGTTTAGTCAGAAAGTCAAACCAATTCTTCTTTCCGTCTGTCACAGAGTATAATATACAGGGGTTAGTCAGAAAGTCAAACGAATTCTTCTTTCCGTGTGTCACAGAGTATAATATACAGGGTTTAGTCAGAAAGTCAAACCAATTCAACATATACCATTCTTACGACAAAACCAACAAACACCCACAATATAATCTTCTACGATTGAATATTACTATACATGAATCTCCATCCAATCACACACCTGCTCCTTACAAAGAACATATACCATTCTTGCAGTATGGCAAAACTAACAAACATCCACCGTCTTCTCTGATTCCCTGGATCGCCCTCCAATCATACACCTGTTCCTTTTAAAGAACATATACCTTTCTTACGGCCAAACCAACAAACACCCACCGTCTTCTATGATTGAACACCACTATACAAGAATCTCCATCCAATCACACACCTGCTATTTACAAAGATTGTGAGTTGCATACTTTATTTTATCTACGGCAAGTCGGGTAATAGTATGTAGGTTGTTATTATTATTCTCACGTAAAAATGGGATTATCTGTTTTATTAGAAAAATCGTTTAACAATATAGCATAGCACAAACAAGTGTTTGATATATAGATATGATGTATATGTTGACATAGAAAAGGCATTTAATATAGTGAAAATAAGTTGTATTATTGAAATAGAAAAATACATGTACTGTATTTTACCTATGACCATAAACATATTTAGACTACATAGACTGAAAAAAGGTTAGCAAGGACAGTCAAGCAGTAAGTAATGGTTAAATATAATATGTAAACGTTAATAAAATAATGTTAGTATCTAAGCGATGGAATGTGTGTAAAGCGATTTATAAAAAATGATGTAAGCATGCAATGAATGAAAGGTAGCCAATTCGGTCGAATATAAATTTGTTGAAAAAAAAACAAAAATATATTCTTAACAGCGGTCACCGACGTGAAGGTACGACTACATTGACCGCCATGTTAGTAGGGGTGATGGTTAGTAGGAATGAAATATTTTACATTATATGATAATATATTAAATAACGGCAATACACTTAACTTACTTACTAAGATCAGTCCATTACTTGGTTTAGTAGACATCTTTTTATTGATCTGTTGGACATCTTTTATGTATTCTTATTAATGTTAAAACACCGATACTTTGGTTATTAATTCATTCGTTACTAAGTTCTATAGTATTCAAAATGAATTATTAGGGGTAAATGTGATAACTCTAGGTTATCTAATCTTAAAACTAGGGATTTTCCGACTCCTGTTTTGTGACAGGCTATCGGAGACTTAAAACTAAATCGGGGAAAGAAGACCATTAAGTTATCGATTGTCATAACTTGAAGGCTATATGAGCAACGGCTCCAGAGTTAACTAAAACGGCTCATTAATTTGCCAGGTATGTGGTCCATATCAGATATCTTTTTAGTGGTCATAACTAAACATCTTTTTATATGGGCTAATCTTAATAATTATTTTTCATTTAGAGATAATATATTCAAAACTACGATCTACTAGAATCATCATATGCTATAAAAACGATGAGTGCTAGAAAGGTTGAGGAATGTAGTAAAAAGGGCCTGTTCCAGATGTCAATATGTTCTTCTTAGCCTTCTATCGTCCACGTTTGGACATAGGCCTCTCCCAACTCCTTCCATCGGTCTCTATCCTGAGCAACATATTTCCAATTCGTTCCGGCTACTCTTTTAATATCATCAACCCATCTCATCTGTGGTCTTCCTCTCGGTCGTTTACTTTGGTAAGGTCTCCAATGTTGTATCGTGGCATTCCAACGTTGGTCTTTTTGTCTAACAGTGTGGCCTGCAAAGCTCCATTTAAGTTTGGCAACTTTTGTTGTTATGTCCTCGACTTTTGTTTTTGATCTTACCCAGTCGCTCCTCTTTTTATCTGACAGTCGTATACCTAACATTGCTCTTTCCATAGCTCTTTCTGTTGTAGCTAGTTTATTCATATTTGCCTTGGTTAGGGTCCAGGTTTGACACCCATATGTCATGATAGGAAGGATGCACTGGTTGAACACTTTGGTCCTCAAATATTGATGTATTTTGCGGTTCTTAAGTATCCAACCAAGTTTTCCAAATCCTGCCCATGCTAGTCTTGCTCTCCTATTAATTTCCGCACTTTGGTTCTCTTTGTCAAGTTTCAGGATTTGG
This sequence comes from Diabrotica virgifera virgifera, assembly GCF_917563875.1. NCBI lineage: Eukaryota > Metazoa > Arthropoda > Insecta > Coleoptera > Chrysomelidae > Diabrotica > Diabrotica virgifera. The sequence continues at coordinate 132,452,508 of NC_065447.1, read as the reverse complement.
CCTAGGTAGATATATTCCTGGACTTTTTCTATCTCACTGCCATTTATAGTTATGCGTCTGGGGTCATCTGTGTTTGTCATTATTTTTGTTTTCTTCATGTTCATTTTTAGACCGACGTATTGGGAGCTGCCTGCGAGTTCCTCTATCATAATTTGCAGTTCCTCGAATGAGCTCGCTATAATCACAATGTCGTCAGCGAATCTGAGGTGATTTAGCTTCTTGCCATTAACGTTAATGCCATAGGTTGACCAATTTGTCGTTTTGAAGACGTCTTCTAGTGCTAGGTTGAAAAGCTTTGGCGATATTACGTCTCCTTGTCTCACGCCTCTCTTAATAGGGATGGGATTTGTATTTTCGTCTAGTTGTACTATCATAGTTGCATTTTCATATATATTATGTATTAGTTGTCTATATCTCGAATCTATTCTACAATTATTAATAGCTTGTTCTATGGCCCACATCTCGATACTATCAAACGCCTTTTCATAGTCTACGAAGGCAAGAAATACGGGTAGTTGGTATTCATTTGCCTTCTCTATCAATGTTCTCATTGTCAGCAGATGGTCTGATGTACTATATCCTTTGCGGAAGCCAGCCTGTTCCACTGGTTGGTAATTGTCCATTTTGTAGGTCAACCGGTTGTTAATAATTCTCATGAATAGTTTGTATACTTGACTGAGCAACGATATCGGTCTGTAATTCTGTAGGTCACATTTGTCCCCTTTTTTGTGTAAAAGTATTACTAGACTTTCGTTCCAGTCTTTAGGGATCTTGCTATTATGGAGACATTTATTAAATAGCTCTGTTAGTATAGGGATTGTTACTAGTAGTGTGTATTTGTATGTCCAAACATGAGGAATATTAATTAGGTGAACATCCGCTGGCTAGGGTGAATATTAATTAGGTAATAGGGTGAATACTAATTAGGTAACGCCAACAATATATATATATATATGATTAGCAAAGGAATTCACATTAACAAAAATCAGTGACCATAACGCTCTTCATCTTCTCCTGTACGCAAAGTAATGTGTGTCTTATATTCTTGACTTTGTACATATCTCAAGATCTGACAGTAACAGTCTAATGCCTCTTCTTTATTAACCATGATTTTTGTAACATGCAAAAAGCAGCGGAATGTTATAATTGTTGCTTGTGAATGAACGCTATGGAATGGGGTGAATAAATTAAGAAATATTTCCCTCTTAATCGACGTAGTTACACATGTAGACATATAGTGAGAATCGAAGACAAAGGGGAATAAAATAAAACCTCATGCATGCGAACAGTAATAATTAAAAAATACGTGTGTTTCACTACATTGTATTTTATAATTGCATAAATTAAAAGTACCCAACCATGATTTAAGATTTAGTTGGATATCACATGCATTTGTAAAGATTGGTACTTTAAAACACACTAGGTGGGGGTGCTGCATACATTTCATTGGCTGGTCACCTGCTCATGATCAAAGCAGGGATTTTAAAATTCCATACCCATTCCATTAAGCTATAAAACCGTAGGTACTATCCAAGTAGTTTTACTAATATCATCTTCTTGTTTTCACGTACCTAAGTTTTCGATCGTAAAAGGTCACCAAAATCATTTAAAAATGTCACCTGATGTGGACTAGTGGACATAGAAAACAGCTTAAACCGTAGTTGTGGAGTGTTCGTCGTCGGCTTGGATACGAAAATGAAAAAAAAAATAAGTGAAAAAGAATATGTGTACGGGGTGCCTAACAAGTGGATGTAAACATCAAAACGCGACAACAAAAATTCGTCGTCGGCTTGGATACGAAAATGAAAAAAAAAATAAGTGAAAAAGAATATGTGTACGGGGTGCCTAACAAGTGGATGTAAACATCAAAACGCGACAACAAAAATTCGTCGTCGGCTTGGATACGAAAATGAAAAAAAAATAAGTGAAAAATAATATGTGTACGGGGTGCCTAACAAGTGGATGTAAACATCAAAACGCGACAACAAAAATTCGTCGTCGGCTTGGATACGAAAATGAAAAAAAAAATAAGTGAAAAAGAATATGTGTACGGGGTGCCTAACAAGTGGATGTAAACATCAAAACGCGACAACAAAAATTCGTCGTCGGCTTGGATACGAAAATGAAAAAAAAAATAAGTGAAAAAGAATATGTGTACGGGGTGCCTAACAAGTGGATGTAAACATCAAAACGTGACAACAAAATGTGCCGTCGGCTTGGATTATGAAAAGTGATAAAAAATCTTAAAACATGACAAGTGAACAAAAAATAGTACGGGGTGCCTAACAAGTGGATGTAAACATCAAAACGCGACAACAAAAATTCGTCGTCGGCTTGGATACGAAAATGAAAAAAAAAAATAAGTGAAAAAGAATATGTGTACGGGGTGCCTAACAAGTGGATGTAAACATCAAAACGCGACAACAAAAATTCGTCGTCGGCTTGGATACGAAAATGAAAAAAAAAATAAGTGAAAAATAATATGTGTACGGGGTGCCTAACAAGTGGATGTAAACATCAAAACGCGACAACAAAAATTCGTCGTCGGCTTGGATACGAAAATGAAAAAAAAAATAAGTGAAAAAGAATATGTGTACGGGGTGCCTAACAAGTGGATGTAAACATCAAAACGCGACAACAAAAATTCGTCGTCGGCTTGGATACGAAAATGAAAAAAAAAATAAGTGAAAAAGAATATGTGTACGGGGTGCCTAACAAGTGGATGTAAACATCAAAACGCGACAACAAAAATTCGTCGTCGGCTTGGATACGAAAATGAAAAAAAAAATAAGTGAAAAAGAATATGTGTACGGGGTGCCTAACAAGTGGATGTAAACATCAAAACGTGACAACAAAATGTGCCGTCGGCTTGGATTATGAAAAGTGATAAAAAATCTTAAAACATGACAAGTGAACAAAAAATAGTACGGGGTGCCTAACAAGTGGATGTAAACATCAAAACGCGACAACAAAAATTCGTCGTCGGCTTGGATACGAAAATGAAAAAAAAAATAAGTGAAAAAGAATATGTGTACGGGGTGCCTAACAAGTGGATGTAAACATCAAAACGTGACAACAAAATGTGCCGTCGGCTTGGATTATGAAAAGTGATAAAAAATCTTAAAACATGACAAGTGAACAAAAAATAGTACGGGGTGCCTAACAAGTGGATGTAAACATCAAAACGCGACAACAAAAATTCGTCGTCGGCTTGGATACGAAAATGAAAAAAAAATATGTGTACGGGGTGCATAAAAAGCATTTGTATTGTTTGTATTGTCTAACTTTCATTTTGTAATATGCGAAAACAACAAGGTAATCTTAATAAAATAAAAAGTTTAAATAATATTTCAGTTCTTTTCTTAACCCACACCTGACTTTTCTTTGTTGGAACTATCTAAATTAATAACATTGTGTTATTGGTTTAAATAGGTAAACACATATATTATTCTAAAATGAAAATTTTTTTTTCGGGATATATGTCCGAAAACTATATGGTAATCTTAATAAAATAAAAAGTGTAGATAATATTTCAGTTATTTCAGTTTTTTAACTATTTGAAGTAATAAAATTTTATTATTAATTTAAATATTTAAACAAACATATATTCTAAAATATAAATTTTACTTGCATTTCGGAAAATTAACTCACACCTGACTTTCAAAAAAAAAATTTCCCGAAAGGAAATAATTTTTCAGGTATTTTTTAACCCAAAAATGAGTAGACCAAAAATTTCTTTAAAGCAAAGAGTGACTTTTTGCAAAATAATAACCTCTTTATAAAATAATAATCATATACCTCTGAATAAATATTCACGACCACAATTAAACGTAAAAGTGTAGCTACCATATACCGATCGGCTTTTACTCACCACAGCTGTAAATTTTTGCATTATGCGGAGAAGATACATTCGCCCCGCTAACGTAAAAACCCAGCATAGTTGAGCGAAAACCGATTCTCGATAGTGAATGAAAACGCCATGAGCGTACTTAATAAAATTTTTAGTCAAAGTATCTTATGATTTAAATATTAATTTTCCAAGTCATTTATGAAAATTAAGAAAAGATTTTTTGTCTTAAAGTTTTAAAAAGAAATATCTTTCTAAAACTAATATTATTTTTATTATTTGACTATTGGAAACAGGGCTACCTTACAGGGAATTTTATCATAAAACAATATAATATTGTTGTATATCAATGAAAAGGGGAAAAAATGAACAATTCAAAAATATATATAGCTCATTTTTAAATTCAATACAAAGGGGTAGTTTTTTTACTAACACATGAATAAAATTAATTTTCCAAGTCATTTATGAAAATTAAGAAAAGATTTTTTGTCTTAAAGTTTTAAAAAGAAATATCTTTCTAAAACTAATATTATTTTTATTATTTGACTATTGGAAACAGGGCTACCTTACAGGGAATTTTATCATAAAACAATATAATATTGTTATATATCAATGAAAAGGGAAAAAAATGAACAATTCAAAAATATATATAGCTCATTTTTAATTTCAATACAAAGGGGTAGTTTTTTTACTAACACATGAATAAAATTAATTTTCCAAGTCATTTATGAAAATTAAGAAAAGATTTTTTGTCTTAAAGTTTTAAAAAGAAATATCTTTCTAAAACTAATATTATTTTTATTATTTGACTATTGGAAACAGGGCTACCTTACAGTGAATTTTATCATAAAACATAACCCAAAAAAAGTTGCAAAACCAAAAATTTTTTAAAGCAAAGAGTGACTTTTACAAAATAATAACCTCTGATAAAATAATAATCATATATCATATTAAACGTAAAAGTGTATCTACCATATACCGATCGGCTTTTACTCACCATAGTTGTAAATTGTTTGCTAGATGCGGGAAGGAACGTTTGTCTCCGCTAAAGTAAAAAACACAGCATGGTTGAACGAAAGCCGATTCGCGATGGTGTATATAAATGCCATGAACGTACTCCATAAAATTTTTAGCTAAAGTATTTATTGATTTAAATATTAATTTTCCACGTTAGTTATGAAAATTAAGAAAAGATTTTTTAATTATTGTTTTAAAAAGAAATATCTTTCTAAAACTAATATTATTTTTATTATTTTACTATTGGAAACAGGGCTACCTTACAGTGAATTTTAGCATAAAACAATATAATATTGTTATATATCAATGAAAAGGGAAAAAAATGAACAATTCAAAAATATATATAGCTCATTTTTTAAATTAGATACAAAGGGGGGTAGTTTTTTTACTAACACATGAATAAAATTAATTTTCCAAGTCATTTATGAAAAGATTTCTTAAAATCTTGGTTTATTATAAAAATTATTTCTAAATTGATCATTAAAAAGCATATGCTATATATATTGAAAAGGAGGGGTAAAATAAAAACCTATTTATTATTGTAGATTTTTATTATTGCAAACAATACAATATGTAGTTAAACAATAAATGAACAAATTATTATTACAACACGCACAAATATGTGCACTAATGTCACTCAAATTCCCAGTTGAATGTTCAGTAACATGGACAGAAGGAACGTATGGTGGTATTCCACGAAGAGTCTCAAAAAAGCACGATGGGCACAAAGTGTGATTGTCTACAGCATAATAACATTGGGTCATACATACTGTCTGTCTGCATTCGTAAGACAAAAATCGCCTGTTGTTGACATCATTCATTTGTAATATTTTGGTATCGACTTCTTGAGAATCCATATCTAGGATTTCACAGTCTTCGAGGTCTGATACAGTTTCGGTAGATAGCGAAAAAACAAAACTGTCGTTAGTGTCACTATCACTTGCTTCACCCATGGGAATTTCGAGGTTTTCATCGTTACTCGGTGCTATGATATCTAAGGGATTTACTAACACGTCGTCCATTGGAATTTCAAGGTTTTGTTGCTGTTACTACAAAAATTATAACTAAATAAATGCAAACAAAAATTAATTTATATTTATCAAGTAGTATAGATAGAGGGGGTCTGGCATAGTATTTTCAAGTAGAAGGGATAGAGGGGGTCTGACATGTATCAGTGGATGGGGTTATAACCATCTGCTTTTCACATCTAAAAATAGTTCAAACATCAACAATCAGAGCGCCCGTAGTTCACGCATCAACAAGCAGGGTATCCGGTTTGTCTGGAGAATATCCGGTATAATAATGAACTTGGGCTCTAAAAGTAACATGGTGTGAGGGCAGTGGTCTTCAAGCATCAACAATCAGGGCACCCGTAGTTCACGCATCAACAAACAGAGTATCCGGTTTGTCTGGAGAATATCCGGTATAATAATGAAGAGGAGGGGCTCTAAAAGTAACATGGTGTGAGGGCAGTGGTCTTGTAACATCCTATTTAAGGCAAATTAGTGGAGCTCCTCAGTAGTTTATCGCGAATCATGAATACGTGCAGCAGGTGTGACAAATCGTATTCGCGTTCGGATAACCTATCGCGACATATAAAAAAATGCAAATACGGAAATGTGGATAGTGATAAGAATGGGGATTATTATATTCCCAAAAAAAGATTAAGACCACTTGGAGTGGAAGTGATAGATTCAACTGTTTCGAAATTATCACACGCGTTTAAAAACAGAATCGCATCTTATCGTTTTAGTGGTGATAAAAAACTGGATTATCATGGATTTTTAAACGATGTCAAACCCAAAGTTTTGAACATTTTGAGTGAATATTTACATCAGCACAATAGCATAAAGGTAAATTTTGAAATATTTGGTATTTATCTAAAACCTGACACTAACCTATCAGATATCAAGTCCATGAACACATGTAATAAAATTATAACTATCAGCACTGAACTGGATGAAGTATTTGATGATTTTAAGGAAGAACTGATGACACAAGCATCAGAATTTCAAGAGAAAGATTCAAATTGGGTATTGCAGGAAATAATGTTTTTAGATGTTAACATAAACAAATTTAGTAGTATTTCCGCATCAACATATATTCGTCTCCCAATACCTATAGTACGAAAACACGCTATTTTAAATATCGAAAACAAAGATAATAAGTGTTTTGCATGGAGTATTATTGCAGCTATTTTTCCTGCTAGTGGCAACCCAACCAAACCAGAATCATATCCACCATACGATACTTTGTTGAATTTTGAAGGAATTGAGTTTCCGATGAAACTAAAAGACATTAAAAAGTTTGAGACCCTTAATAATATTTCAGTAAATGTTTATGGGCTAGAATCAAATTTCGTAAATAATAAAAGGCAATATGAAATAGTTGGACCATTGCATTTTACAAGTAATCGCCATCTCACTCACGTAAACCTTTTGCTTATAACAAATGATAAACAAAGTCATTATTGTCTGATTCTAGACATGTCGAGACTTGTAAAAAGTCAAAAAACAAAAAATTGTCGCAAAGAATACTTATGTGATGGATGTCTACAATTCTTTGACAGTGAAGAAAAGCTCCATAATCACCAAAATAATGACTGTTCTCATATTTACACAGAACTTCCCACAACGAAACATAAAATTAATAAGTTTGGTGAAATGGTGCCAGAAAATATACTAAAATTTATAAATATCCAAAGAATGTTACCTGTGCCATTTGTGATCTATGCTGATTTTGAAAGTTTGCTAAAACCCATAGACCATGCTGAACCTTTCAATGGAAATTCATATTCCGTTAAAACTGCTGAACACCAAGCATATTCGTTTGCATTTTACCTTAAATGCAACTATGATGATTCACTTTCTAAACTAATAAAATATGAAGGACAGGATGCTCCCAAAGTGTTTATACAGAAATTGGATGATTTAGTGCATGAACTATATAACAATCACCTTAAACATATTAAACCAATGTCGCCGTTAACTAAAGAAGAAATTGAAAAACATGAGACTGCTACCGAGTGTTACTTGTGTGGAAAGCCATTTAATCCTTTCAATCGTAAGGTGAAAGATCATCACCATCTCAATTCATTATATCTTGGACCAAGCCATAACTCCTGTAATCTAAATAACAAACTCTCAAATACAATACCCGTGTTCTTTCACAACATGAGTAATTATGATTGTCATCTTTTTATTAAAGAGCTTTCAACAACTGGTGAAAAAGTTTCAGTAATTGCACAGACGAAAGAAAAATATATCACAATTTCTAAAAAAATACTAGTAGAAAAGTCGAAAAATGGCCTAGATAAATACATAACTCTGAAATTTGTTGATTCATACAGATTTTTGGCAAAATCTTTGGATATTCTGAGCACAACCTTAAATTCGGAGCAGTGTACAGAAATTAGAAAGTATTTTCCAAATACTAAACACTTTGAACTTGTGAGACACAAGGGTGTCTTTCCTTATTCATATATGGATGGATTTGATAGACTTAAAGAAAAAACACTACCACCTAAAGAAAATTTCTACAATAATTTAACCAACAAACACATTTCTGATGAAGATTATGCAAGAGCAATTGATGTATGGAACACATTTGATTGTAAATCTATGAGTGACTATGCTATGGTGTACTTAGTATCAGATGTCTTATTATTGGCTGATGTGTTTGAAAATTTTAGAAAAATATGTCACAAAGAATACAATTTGGATCCTTGTCACTACATAACTGCTCCTGCATTAAGTTGGGATGCTATGTTAAGATATACCGAAATTGAACTGGAGCTTCTTACAGATGTGGACATGGTACACTTTTTAAAGAAAGGAGTAAGAGGAGGTGTGGCACAATGTAGCAAACGAGAAACCGTGGCAAATAATCAATATGTACCTAACTATGATCCACAACAACCCAAGTCTTACATCATGTATCTAGACGCCACAAATTTATATGGTGCAGCCATGTGTCAATATCTTCCATATGGAAATTTTAAATGGGTAACCGATGTAGAAAACTTCAACTGTTTTTCGGTGGAGGATGATGAGGATAAAGGGTATGTGTTGGAAGTGGATTTGGAATATCCAGCTCATTTACATTCTTTACATAATGATTTACCATTCTGTCCCGAGAGCATGGTACCTCCAGGAAGCAAATGTCCTAAACTTATTCCAAATTTCAACAATAAAACTAAATACATTATCCATTATCGCAATCTTAAGCAGTGTCTTAGGTATGGTCTGGTACTAAAAAGGATTCATCGTATACTAGAGTTTTCGCAATCACCATGGTTAAAAAAATATATTGACCTAAACACATCACTCAGAAACAAGGCCAAAAACGAGTTTGAACGGGATCTTTTTAAGCTTCTGGTTAATGCAATATTCGGTAAAACTCTAGAGAACGTTGAAAAAAGAAGAGATATCCGCCTGTGCACCCGCTGGGAAACAAAAACAAGGTCATTGGGAGCCAGGGTACTTATCTCCAAACCAGAATTCAAGTCTTGTTCCGTGTTTAATGAGAATTTGGTGGCGATCCATTTGGGTAAAACCAAAATAGTTTATGACAAGCCTCTCTATGTTGGTTTCACAATTTTAGATTTATCAAAAACAGTGATATATGATTTTTATTATGGATACATCAAAAAGAAATATGGGGAAGCTGCAAACTTGTTATACACAGACACAGACTCCCTGATTATGGAGATATATACCCCCAATTTCTATGAGGATATGAAAAGAAATTTAGAACATTTCGATACCTCCAACTATCCAACTGATAAATATTCACAGGATAGCGAAAACACAATCAATACTAGGAAAAATGAAAGATGAATTTGCATCTGTACCCATTAAATGTTTCTATGGTACAGGTGCTAAAGCTTATTGCATAGAAGCAAATAAAATAATAAAAAAAGCAAAAGGCATTTCAAAACACGTAACCAAAACACAGTTGCAAAAGAGTGATTATGTACTATTAGTGAAAAAAGGTGGTGTAATTTTTAGAAAAATGTATGTATTTGTGTCTAATTTACATACCATATATACTGAACTTAGGAATAAAGTGGCATTATCTTCTAAGGATGACAAACGCTGTGTAATAAACGGTGACGTAAAAACTCTTGCTTGGGGTCATTTTTTAATTAGTCCACATAATGGTACTATAGATGATCTGATTAGGTTTGGGAATGAGCTGCTACACACCCCGGAATTGGTCGATTTAGAAAAGATTCCTCTTGAAGAATTGTTTCAAGTCGATTCTTTTCAATATGATTCATACTTGTAAAATTTGTAAATTGTATATTTTTATGTATTAATAAAACACATGTATATCAACATATTTTTTTATTTAAAACCTTACACAATTCTATTAATACCATAATTATTGAAAAAGTCGAACATAGAGCTATATAATAAAATATTGGAGATATGACTGTATCCTTTCTAGGTCTTTCATTATAAAGTTCTAGCCATTTGGAGTCACTGCTTCTACCACTCATATGTCGAAAACGCAATTTATATTTAGTGCTATTTAATGGTATTTCAGCTTGTAAAGTTGGTAAAAAATTGTTTCCCGGATATGATTTCATTCTTGACCATGTCTCAGGCCATGTTTCATTTAGAGTACCATTACTGTCAAAGCACACAAAAACTTCTCTAACATTGATGGGTTGCTGAATTAAAAGCAGATTTCGCAGAATTGCTTGTAAAACAATAAAGTCTAATGATACCATCTTAATAATCTCTACCAAGATTTTAGCATCTATTTATAGTAAATCTAACTTTGGGCGTGGGGAGTCACATGTATATGGTGGAGATTCCATTAGCCCATCACGATAACCTACGCTTCGATGGGATAACCCCATAGGTCTAGTCTCACTACAAAATCCACAAAATTCAAACACCAATTTCCACCCTTTAAATATTAAGCTTATTGGAATAAGTTTAGTTCCACACATTTTACGACAAATAAGACAAAGCTTTTGTCGTACACAATAAAAGGGGAGTCTTGTTTCCCACTCGTCACCACTATAGTTAAATAGATCGTCAAAATTATCCGCATATTTGTGTGACATAATTGAACACAACGCGTGGTTTCACGTGGCTTACAACGATCTGGTTTATGATGTAGCTTAACAAGTTTCAAAGGGAATGAGTCACGCAAGCTGATCACGTCTCGCGTATCTGGTAAAGTCTAGGAGTGGGGGATAGTGACCCACACATCTGCAACTGGTGTCAATGAGAGAAGGGAGGATATAAGAGTACAGAAACATCGATAATGTAAACAGTATGTGCTCAAGAAGGCTTCGTGAACGTGTTGAACAATTTAGTAAAGGTATTAACAGAATAAAACGTGATATTTTAGTTTATGAAAAAACAAGAAATATTAAACAGTTAGAGAAGAGTATTAACCAGTTAATAAGAAAATATAAAGATAAGGAATATATGTTTAAAAACTTTTCACGACTTAGTATAAGTGATGCGTTTGCGTAGTGGAAGAGTTTATCCTCCTGAAGAAGAAAATAGACTATTTTTTGTTTCTGCAATCGAGGAGCAAAAGTGGATAGATTTGGTGTTTAAAAACATTAATCGTTTTAACAATAATGGAATGTTGCCAGAAAAGAATTGTGATGAATCAACACCCGCAAAAACCTTTATACCTGTTTACAGAAGCAGAACTACAAAACTTTACCATACCATACATTAGAAAATCTGTAGATCCATATGAACTACTTCAGTCTTGGCATCTCCTACCCCAGAAATTTGTGCAAGATTTTGAAATTCGAACTCGACTTCCGTGTTTTGTTCATTTCAATCGTCCCGAATGGAGAACAGAGGAAGGTACTGCTCCTGCTCAATCCAGTTGCCGTTTATGCAGATTTGCACTTGAAAATTTATATAACAATTATAGCGGTTAAATAAAGTACTATTTTTTATTAAGGTTTTTTATTAATAAAACAAAATGTAAAAAAAAATCTTTATTGCATCATAAAAGTATCATACAAATAAAATACGTTAGATAACGCACATACACTATTATTATTGATATGGTAAGGACATTTAGGCTCCATTTTTTCCAAACCTGGTTGTTCATCAAATTCCACAACTGGAGCTAAACTATACTTTTTTATATACTGAGACTTTTCTCTTCCTTTAACATAGACGATATCGACATTACTTGTCAAGCATTGGATAATATTATGAACTTGATGTACCGGGGTAAATCCATGATTCCAGTTAAGACCATGATAATTATTCATTAACCATACAGCTTGTTTATGAAACTCTGGATTCAGCAACCTCATTGGATATGGTGGTTTGAAGAAATGATGACTAATTGTTTGACCATCGTAAGTGGCCAACTCTTTTGCGATAAATTTATTTTTCTCGGTATTAAAACCTTGTACATCTATTATTAGGTACATGTTAAAGTCTGTCTTTGTATGGTGTCTAACCTATATTTATAAACCTAATTTGACTCATGCGCATGAGAGGGTTCCCCATATAATGTCATAGCCTCATGACTTCATTATGTACATATACCTTAACTTGTCCAGCATAATATAAATATTTAGTTTTATAATTGTTTTACTATTTTAGTTAAGGGATTATACGTAAATTCTTTTTCGTGTAATATCAGACAATAAGCAGAGATATCAGAGGTTGTTGGGTCATCTGTCTCAAATTCTATACGTAACACAACAGACCCCGATTGAATGATTTCTTTTTGACGAGAGCAGTCAATATGTATAAGCGGGGCAATCATTTTAAAGTCATGTGGATTAAATATAGGTTGATTCAGCACCATGTGATAATAACTTTCTTGAAAATTAGCAAACATTTCATAAAGTTTCGCAAATCTATTTGTTTTAAAATCTATTTGTAGGTCATTATAAGGATATCTTTCAGAATTTAAAAACACTTTAATATTTTTTAAATTGCAATGATCAAATTTACTCATATCTTTTGTTAATTTCGATTTTCTGTTATTTTGGAAAGCAACAATGATGTGACGAGGTGTTTCTATTTTCGTACTAGTGCGCACAGACCATGTATGGCGGGTAGAGTTGTTTAGAGCAGGATATTCAATCATTTGCCATGAGCGAAATTTAATAGGAAGTTCTTGATTTGTATGTGAAATCTTATTAAGCCGTAACTGTTCTTGTATACTTGGTGTTACATGTGGAACCTCCCAATATAATTTATTAATATCAATCTTTGGTCGTTCGCTTTCATCTTCGCTTACTACAGCATCAATATCATCATTTGATCTAATAAGTATTAATTCCATTTTTAAATTCATTATGATTCTCGTAAAATCTTCGAAGAAACCTGATAGCAGTCGTAGAGGTATACATACGTTAAAGTTTCCATTTGAATCCACCAACACACTGTCTTTGGGGACTTCATTATTAGTTTCCAGTCTACCTCTTTTTGGAAACCATCCCGAGTTTTCCAATTGCAGGCTTTGGTTTTCGTTAAGACTAAGGTAGTTTTTAATACTTGATACTAAGCCTACATCACGTACTGAATCAATTACTACCCCATTTAATTCAAAACGTATTTCACGAAACAAGTAAGCTATAGCATTATTAATAAATTTTAGTTTTGTTGGGACTTTATTATCGTGGGTAAGAAGTTGACCTTCGATATAGAGATAACTATTTGCCGGATATGTGTATGCATCTAAATCTTGAATTGGAATACGTATTTCATCATTATAACCTAACTTTCCAGGGATGTATGGTTGATATGTGTGAAATTGATACTCTTCAATAGTGTTGTCATTGAAAGGTTGACCAGTAACATGTAGAATTTCCATTATATTAAGACTTTAAGTCCCAACGATTGCAGAAAGTGGCGATTTGATGATGTTATTGTTTTGGAAGGTAATCTCCTTTTATATGTTTTTGGTATAGATGGTTTTTTAGAAGGTGATCTCCGTTTATATGTTTTTTTTATAGATGGTGTTACTATTTTAGAAGGTGATTTCTTTATATATGTTTTTGGTATGTGGGAAAAAACTAAAACCATTATTTATATACGTTTTCTAAGATGTAAATTTACTGTTACTTCTTCTCCCCCAAAGTTAATAAGTTTACCTGCTTGGTTAATAATCTTTACTGTAAGGTTGGTGATTGTCTTGATACCAACTGGATAATACAAAATATTTTGAGGAGCATCCACTATTTTATACCCAATCGGTACTGTCGGAAAGAACTGATGGATGATATGAACTGGATTCCCATTTAAATAGCATCCCGAAGCAATGTTACAATCAACACACAGGGTGTTTGCCCCCCATATTTCCACGGGTTTATCTGAAACATGTGTTTGGTTTGGAGCTAGTTGTCGTGATTTAAAACCAAATAATAGTCCAATGGAATTTACGGGGTGAAAAGAAATTTCTCGGTTACTCTTAATAACAACTTTTGAAGTTGATAATTGTGGAGTAATTTCTAAAGTCGCATCATTATCAATCTTTTTCTGTTTTCTTGAATAAGCTTCGTAATATCATCCAACTCATAGGCCCCCTCAGGTAACTTGTAGCTATGGGTAAAATTTTTAAAATGCCAGAGAAAAAGGTTATTGCTTTCATCAACATTTGGAATAGTATTAAAACTATAGAAACTGGTTAGACCAATTTCATAATCAAATTCATCGTCGAGGTAAATTGGAGGATTAAAATTATAGCTCAGATTTGAAGAGCTTCCAGTAAGCGTAAAGTTTAAAGACATTTTACGCAGGTAATTAACATTATTTGCTATTTATAGTAGTTGAATAGAAAATCTAATGAGTAATGACCGCACTTGTATGAATCGTTTTGGATTTTATCATAGTTGTAATATATTTGTACATCACCATTACTTAAAAAATATTTGATTACATTTTGTGGTGGAGGCAAATCCCCATACGAATCAAAGTAAATTATATGGGATTTAGATTTTGCATAGGCTACCCAGTGTGTACCCTCACCACGTTTTGAATCTAAATTTATAACACCACACTCGTTTTTATGAATATTTTTAGGTAGCATGTCTCTCATAAATACACCTCTAAAATATGGCAATGTTTTACCATACTTCATTATATCTGTATTTGTTAAAGCGTGATGAGGAAGGTTTAGTTTTTTGAATACGGTTTTAAGTATAATCCATACCCTTTATACGGTCTTAAATACAATCCTTTGCCTTTTTGTTCCATGGCTAAATTATGGCGTTTTTGTTCTTCAAGATTCATTCGATTAGCTTTCGCATCACCGATGGCCTTGTAAATTCCTGCACCCATTCCTCCAACGGCTCCGAGTGCGCTTAATAAAGGTAAAAGTAATGGTAGAAATCCTCCCTTTTTAGGTGTTTTAATTATTCGTTTTTTTTTATTTATCCTTTTCCGAAGAGAACCGCCTTTTTTGCGTTTAAGACCCATTCCCAACTTACGTTTTCCTTTCATAGCTGTTGTTATAAACCAGGCGGCTGCTTTTTGTCCAAACGGGGTGTCTTTTGATTTCACAATATTCCACGCTTTGTTTTCTAAGATTTTATCCGCTTCGTGTCTGGTTGATATATCACTATGTTTAGAGTATTCAATATCGTGTTGTTTACAAGCCTCGTCTAGTTTATTGATTCCCTTATCCCCCCGCTCTAATCTCTGTTGTAAACGAGTTCCTGGTCCACAATATGAATATCCGGGAAGATGTAGTTCTAGAGGGAGCTTGTTAATGAGTGAGTTTAATAACCCACGTCCTTTTCTTTTAGTAGTTCGTTGAAACTTTTTTTTCATGGTCTGCCTCTTATATATATAGGTGTTGGGCTATATATACCCAAAGTTTTAAACTCATTTTCGCAATGAAGATTGAACCACAACAACTCTCTCTTCCCATTACAAACCACGATGATATTACCAAAGAGCTTCAACTAGAACATAGTTATCTTTTCAATGGGCTCAAAAGGGTTCTAATTGTTGGACCAAGTGGGTGTGGCAAGACTAACGTATTATTGTCTTTAATTGAACATCCAAATGGTCTTAGATTTGAAAATATTTATTTATATTCCAAATCTTTGTACCAACCAAAGTATATATACTTGCGAAACTTGATTGAGCCTATACACGAAATTGGGTATAAAGAATATAATGATTCCATTAATGTACCACCTCCTGATGATATTAAAGAAAATTCAGTAGTTATTTTTGACGATATTCCATCCTGTGATCAAAAAATTATACAAAATTATTATTGTTACGGAAGACATAAACACTTGGATTGTTTTTATCTGTGTCAAACTTACAGTGCAATTCCAAAACAATTAATTAGAGATAATTCTAATTTACTTGTAGTTTTTCACCAAGACTTTACGAATTTAAAACATATCTTTGATGATCATGTAAATATTGATATGACTTTTCAACAATTTAAGGATTTGTGCTCATTCTGCTGGAAAGATAAACATGGATTTCTTGTCATTGATAAAGACTCCCCCAAATCTAATGGGCGATATCGGTGTGGGTTCGATAAGTATATAAGGCTGTAAAGAAGTGGTTTAGAATACATAATGGATCCCAAAGTTGCACGAAAACTGCTGTTATCGCGACAAGCATTAAAGAAAAAGTATCGCAGTTTAAAAAGGGATATAGCTCAAACTCAGTCTACATTAGAAAAAAACTATAAGCCAATTACTCAACCACTTAATGAACTTTTACACAAACTCGATACTGTTCCATCTATTAAACAAGAACCAAATATTAAATACGAACCACTCACACCAAAGGACTATAAAATACGAAAATCTAATTATCGTTTAGCATTTTCATCTCCAAATAAGAGTGTATTTTTTGAAAATTCATCTCCAAATAAGAGTGTAACTTATGAACAATCGAAAACACCTACTAATTTTGGAAATGAATCTATTATTCCGAGGGAAGTAACAATACAACCAGAAGAAACTTTTGTGTCGGAAGGACAAGCAAATACCACGGATGAGGATATTAATCGGTATTTTGAGGATACACTTAGAGAATTTAATGAGATGATCAATAATCCAGCTGTAATGAAAAAATTTTATGATAATTATACTTCACCCTTGCCAAAGAATTATATTAAAGCTAACATTGAAGACACTGAAGGTAATTTCGACCACGACCTGGGAATTTACCACGACCTTGAAACTGAAAAATTTTCTATTGGAGATTCTCAAATTACTTTTGAAGGACCTGACTTAACTATCAACGACGTTACATATCGCGGAACACCTGGTTTATACGAGCTTTTATTTAAAGCTAATCCCGTATCGTTTAAAAAAGAAGATGTTAATGAGTATATTGATATATTACGTAGAACAAATGCGATACATAGAAACAATAATCCTGCATTACCTACAAAAAGTATTCCGTCAAAAATAAAGGATAAATATAATTTTATTATTAAACCAGCTTTGGAGACTAGACCTCAACCACCTAGAACTCGTTTAAATTCGCTTCCTGGAAATATATCAGGAATAATAACACGAAACCTAGCTAAAGAATTATTGAATAAAAAAGGCGGTGCACTTTACAAAAAATATAGTGGCAAACAATTAGAGTATAAATACTTTGATGATTTTAATGAACTAATAGAAAGATTACAACTGCTCCTAGCATCATTGGCTGCAGGAAACGACGGAGTGGTGAATGAAATTATATCTATAATTGAGGAACTTCGAGAAGGTGGTATAATACAGTAATGCCTATGAATAGATTTGGAAGTCATTTTTTAAAAAGTTGTCAAACTCCTGATTTATCTCCATCACCATTATATTTTGTGTGTGATCCTTCTTCTTTCTATAGTAAATGTGTGTTAACTTTCAAAGGAACGAAAGAAACAAAATTGAACAAACAATATTATATGTTAGAAAGTGGTTTATTTTCATACCAATTTACACTAAGTGGTATTGTTGATCAAGTGCAAATTAATGTTTCAAGTGGAAATGTAATGATAACCTCTAAATCAGTTAATACAGAGTATAAATATGAGCAATTACCAGGAGTAAAGATTTTTAAAGGTGATACAATTTCTTTTAAACTAGATAAAGATTCTACTTTTGTAGTTTATATTACTCTTCGTTGTCCTTTAGAGAAAGATGTCAAACATTAAATCACAAGTCGTACACGAACTGCATAAACCGGCAAAAAAAAAATTTAGACGGAGACATGTAATCATCAAAGGATTAAACGATCTGATTCAAGCAGATTTAGCTATAATGATTCCTTATGTAAAAGTAAATAGTGGATACCAATATATTCTCGTTGTTATTAATGCGTTTAGTAAATTTGTATGGGCGGAACCGGTTAAAAGAAAAACAGGGACTGAAATTACTAAAGCCATGGAAAAAATTTTAAATCAAATGAAGAAGACACCAAAAAACCTTCAAACAGATTTGGGTAAAGAGTTTTACAATTCTCAGTTTCATGAGCTCTTGAAGTCACGTGGTATTAACCACTACAGCACATTCTCGACTTTAAAAGCCTCTATTGCTGAGAGAGTCATCAGAACAATAAAATCAATGTTGTGGAGGCAGTTTAGCTTGCAAGGTACTTACAAATGGGTGAATAATCTTCCTGATATAGTTAAAAAGTACAATAATACTAAACATTCAACCACAGGTGCCATTCCTAGCAAAGTTAATGAAAAGAATGCCAGGAATATAACAGCATATACTTACCTTAAAATCATTGACCCTCGAAAAAATAAATACAAAGTTGGTGATTACGTCCGAATTTCGAGATATAGAAATTTGTTTACTAAGGGTTATTTACCCAACTGGACAAATGAGATTTTTAAAATAAGAAAAGTCAAGCAGACAAATCCAGTGACTTACTTACTAGAAGATTCACGCAAAGAAGAAATTCAAGGGGCGTTTTACAGCGAAGAATTAATGAAAACCCAGCATCCTGATGTCTACTTAGTCGAGAAGGTATTGAAAAGAAAGGGTAACAAGGTGTTTGTGAAATGGTTAGGGATGGATTCTACTCATAATTCATGGATTAATAAAAATAATGTATTATAATATTAAAATAAAAAACTTTTTTACAAAAAAATATTTTTATTTCACTTGCGTAAATAATTCAACATACATACAGTTTTTGTTTATATCTACATATTGGATCATATTTTTCTACTTACGTAGATACTTAATAGCAAAAACACAAAATGTACCACACTAAAAAGCACATTTACATATAAATTAATTTTTCCATTTGGTTGATTGTTTTCGGTTTGGATTTCTTTAGTGATCTGGTATTTCGGAAATTTGGAGTGAATTATTTGTGCAAAACTACAGTTTGGACTAAATTTGATGTGTTCTTTATACACATCATCAGTAGACAACCAATGATAAATTTCTACATGACACCAAAAGCACCTTACAATATCTTCTTTTTGTAGATAGTAAAATCCATATGCTGCTAACTCAATCGAAGGAACCAACCCCCTCCAGTTTTTAAATGTGGATAACCTTCCATAAAAACTATTCAGTTTGTCTGACTCGTCTTCTAGACACATGGTGACTATTAGTTTTTAAAAGATGTGCTCCTACATATAAAATAATTTATTTCTGTAGTGGAAGGGGTGTGGTAAATTAATATATTCAATTTTTATATAAATATTTATTTCTATGGCTTACATCTAATACAGGATTAATAATTTTAGCAAGTTCTTTTATTCTACTTTGAAATCTTACTCTGTCAGCAGCCACAAACTCCCAGTACCTTGTTCTGCAGGAACAAGTTGATTCAATGTAGTGAATACGAACATTTTCATTAAATTTGATCATAGAGTAGCTCTGGGTATCTATGAATTAACTCTAGCGCCATACCATAAGTTGTTTTATTTATATTCTTTATTGGTTCCATTATTTGCATCCCAGATTCAATAGGATTATTTGAATCAACTCCCGTCTTTAGTATTTTTAACGAGCTGATAAAGTTTTCCTTTTTCAAAGTTTCCAAAAGGTAGTTAACTATTGGAAGTGTTGTCCACAGCGATACAATGGAATTGGCACCCAAAATTATCTGTGACTCACCATTGGTAACTTTCACAACTGACATGTGGGGCAGATGCATGAACTCTAGTTGTACTTTACCATCATTAATCGATTGTTGTGGATTCCCTGCCATAAAACTGTCAATTACACTTTTATGTGATAAAAAGTTTAACCACTCGGGTTCACTAAACAAAACGCGATCTTGTTTGTTACCACTGATAACAACTACCGGTTCAAAATTTAATTCATGTGCTAGGCAAACAGAAACAAATTTTGAGTTCGATGGGTTCAGGTAAAACCGGCGTTCACCCAGGACTACGTTTCGATATGTAGCACTCATTTTGAAATTATGATCCATGTCTGCACGTCTCGGGTTCTTATACACAATAACCCTCCCCCTACTCTTTC
Organism: Diabrotica virgifera virgifera; assembly: GCF_917563875.1. Taxonomy (NCBI): domain Eukaryota; kingdom Metazoa; phylum Arthropoda; class Insecta; order Coleoptera; family Chrysomelidae; genus Diabrotica; species Diabrotica virgifera. Next base: position 132,432,217 of record NC_065447.1, on the reverse strand, counting down.
CACTACCTCTACTTCTCGATGTTGTCTAGACACACCAGATGCGCCAGGTCGATGACCTGCTCATTTTGCTAGTACAATATCATATGTTCCCCTTTTTTCCACTCAACTGGCGTTAATTAAACTAATTAATATTCACCCTATACAACGGATGTTCGCCTAATTAATATTCACCCTAGCCAGCGGTTGTTCACCTAATTAATATTCACCCTAGCCAGCGGATGTTCACCTAATTAATATTCCTCATGTTTGGACATACAAATACACACTACTGTTACTGTCTTGCTTGTTTTCAAGAGCTCGGCAATTATACCGTCCTGTCCTGGAGCTTTATTATTTTTTAGTTCTTTTAAAGCTCTTTCTATTTCGAATCCCTTTATATTTGGTAGTACTTCTGATCCAACGTTTTTTATTTTTCTTTTGACGTTCTCCTTTGTTGATTCATTAGGCTGGCTTTGCGAGCTGTACAAGCTTTTGTAGAAGTCTTCGACTATTTTTGTTATTTTATATTTGTCCTTCTCTTCCTTACTATTGGCGTCTTTAATTTTAATGATTTTTTGAACACCCAATGCGGGTCTTAGACCTCTGTTGTTTTCAATGACTCGCTCTATTAAGTTCTCGTTCCATTTTTGTAAGTCGCGTTTTAGTTCTTTTCTAATTGTTTTATTAAGTTCTATGTATTCTTGAGTATGGCGTTTGTTTTGCGTTAGTAGTTGTCGTCTTTCCGTCATCAGTTGTTTAGTTTCGTTGCTTATTTTGTCTTCTTTAGTACTTGTTTTCTTTGCGACCTGTAGTCCGGCTTCGAGAAGGTTCTTATTGATGTTTTTGTTATCATCATCATCATTCTCTTTGCCTTATCCCTATGCGGGGTCGGCTTCCCTAATTGCATTTCTCCACACAATTCTATCTTGGGCCATATCAATGTTAATCCCCTTTACCAACATGTCCTGCCTTATCGTCTCCCCCCAGGTCTTCTTTGGTCTTCCTCTCCTACTCCTTCCAGGAATCTGCACTTCAGCTATTCTTCGTATTGGGTGGTTAACGCCTCGACGTTGAACATGACCAAACCATCTTAACCTATGCTCTCTCATTTTGGCATCAATTGGTGCCACACCTAGACTTCCCCTAATATACTCATTTCTAATTTTATCCTTCTTTGTCACTCCACTCATCCATCTAAGCATTCTCATTTCCGCCACATGCATTCGCTGTTCCTCTTTCTTTTTCACTGCCCAACATTCAGTTCCGTACATCATAGCTGGTCTTATGGCTGTTTTATAGAATTTTCCCTTCAGCTTCATTGGAATTTTTCTGTCACACAACACACCACTCGCTTCTTTCCACTTCATCCATCCAGCCCTAATTCTACTGCATGCATCTCCATCTATTTCTCCATTACTCTGTAATACCGATCCTAGGTACTTAAAACTATTGCTTTTTACAATCATTTCACCATCCAAAGATACCATTTTATTTGTAGTAGCTCCATCTTTAAATGAACATTCCAAATACTCTGTTTTTGTCCTACTAAGTTTTAAACCTTTTTCCTCCAGAGCTTGTCTCCACTGTTCCAGTTTTTGTTCTAAGTCTCTTTCACTATTTCCTACTAACACGACATCATCAGCATACATTAAGCACCATGGAATGTTACCCTGTATTTTTGCTGTTATCTGGTCCAAAACTAATGAGAATAAATACGGACTAAGCACAGAACCTTGATGCAATCCTACTTTCACATGAAATTTATCAGTCTCTCCCACACCTGTCCTAACACTAGTCGTTACTCCCTCATACATATCCCTCACAATCTTTACATATTCACCAGGGACTCCTTTCTTATTGAGTGCCCACCACAGAATCTCTCGAGGAACTCTATCATATGCTTTCTCAAGATCAATGAATACCATATGAGCGTTTGTTTCTTTACTCCTGTATTTTTCCATCAACTGCCTTATAGTGAAAATTGCATCTGTTGTTGATCTACCCTGCATAAAGCCAAATTGATTCTCGGATATTTCGGTCTCTTCACGTATCCGTCTATCAATTACTCTTTCCCATATTTTCATGGTGTGGCTAAGCAGTTTTATAGCCCTGTAGTTTGTACATTGTTGTATATCTCCCTTGTTTTTGTAAACAGGTACCAGTATACTGCTTCTCCATTCGTCTGGCATTTGTCCAACTTCCATAATTCTATTAAATAGACCTGCTAGCCACCTTGTTCCTGTCTCTCCCAATGCTCTCCATACTTCCCCAGGAATATCATCTGGTCCTACCGCTTTTCCTTTCTTTATTTTTTGAAGCGCTTGAGCCACTTCCTCATTGGTTATTTTGGTGACAATTGCTGCTACTGTCTCCGTTGACTCTACAGGCTGTCTGTCAAATTCTTCATTTAATAAGCTGTCAAAGTACTTTCTCCATCTCTTTTTGACATCCCTTTCGTGAACTAGTATTTTATTATTTTCATCTCGGATACATCTAATCTGATTAAAATCTTTTGCTTTCTTTGCTCTCTGTTTGGCTATTTTATATATCTTCGTTTCGCCTTCCCTGGTATCAAGTTGATCGTATAGGTTTGAATACGCTTCTGCTTTAGCTTTTGCTACTGCTACTTTCGCTTCCTTTTTGGCGACCATATAGTTTTGAAGATCTATGTCCGATCTGGTTTCTTGCCACTTTTTATATAATTTTCTCTTCTCTTTTATTTTTCCTTGTACTTCATTTGACCACCACCAAGTCTCTTTATCTTCAAACTTCTTTCCTGACGTTTTCCCAAGTATTTCAATAGCCGTCTCTCTAATAATATTGGCCATTTTTCTCCAAATTGTGTTAGGGCTTCCTTTCATGTTCCAACATATTTTTTCTACTATTCTTTCCCTGAATAGACCTTCCTTCTCATCTTTTAGCATCCACCACTTGATTTTTTGTGGTCCTCTCCGATATTTTTGTTTAGTTTCGCTTTTTACTTCGATGTCCAGAACAAGCAGCTTATGTTGTTGGCTTACTGTCTCACTAACTATTACCTTGCAGTCCTTGCATTCACGTATGTCTTCTTTCCTTATCATAAAGTAGTCTATTTGGGATTGATGTTGTCCACTTTTGTAGGTAATAAGTTGAGTTTCTCTCTTTTTAAAGAATGTGTTAACAATCGCCATATCCAATGCTGTTGCTAATTCTAGCATGTCATCTCCAGCTTCATTTCTAGTTCCAAAGCCTAATCCCCCATGTATTGTTTCATATCCTGTCTTGGCTTGGCCCACATGTGCATTGAAATCACCTCCTATTATAACTTTCTCCTCCGCTGGAATATCACTCAGTATGTCTCCCAATTGATCATAGAAAGCTCTTCTTTCATTCTCACCCAGACCTGTTTGAGGAGCATACACACACACAACATTCAATACCTCTTTATCAATTACAAATTTCACTGACATCATTCTATCACTCGTTCTTACAACTTCTACTACGTTATCTTTCATTTCACTATCAGCAATTATACCAACTCCATTTCTAGTGTTACTACTCCCTACATACCACAATTTATATCCATCACCTAGTTCTTTCGCCCTTTGTCCTTTCCACCTAGTTTCTTGAATACAAGCAATTTGAACTCTTCTTCGTTTGAGCGCATCCACTAACTCCAGACTCTTACCTGTAAGACTACCAAGATTCCAAGACCCTATCCTGATTTTTCTAACCTGTAATGGTGTTCCCCCTGAGATAGTCCTCACCCGGAGATCCGAATGGAGGCTCATTTTACTTCCGGAACATTTTACCTCAGGAGATGCCATCATTTCAGTATAAGTTTTTATTTCGTTTGGAGAAGGTCTTTTCATTATTATGGCCTGAAAAGATTTTTGGATATTTGATGCCTGAATGCCTTTTCTATCAGCACCATACCCTGCCCTGTCCTGCACGTTTAGCCAATACACCACCAATGCAACCAAAGTGCAGTATTACCCCACACCCGCCTGCATTTTTCTGTATAGGCCAGGATCCCTACTGTAAGGACTGCCCTATTGATGTTTTTGTTAATTTCGTCAATTTCATCTTGATTATGTGAAGGATCATATTTGAACTTATCCGCTAAGACCTCTCGGAATTGCTCTTCATTTGTTTTTACTTTAAAAGCATCTATTCGCGTTGTTTTTTTAAATATTCTTTTCCTCTCTTCTTTCATGTTAATATTTATTTTTGCTCTAACTATACGATGGTCACTACCCGTTGTTACGTTGTTTATTGTTGTTACGTCTTCGAATATTCTTTTGTTGTGTCAATATGTTAGCTGTAATAAATAAAGTTGTAAAAAATTACAATATTCAATCATCTAAATAATTTTAGTGACGTAAAAACGATTAGTGATATTAAATGGTGATAAGAGGAATATAATAAAAAATTGTATAATTCTGATGTACCTATCAATATTGCAGTTGTAATAAATAAAGTTCTAAGAAATGACTATATTCAATCAGCATCCATCATAAAGTCAATCGAATCATCAATGATAAATGTTAAAATAAGTTTATTAAAATATTTTTTGTTAAATCTAGTCAACATCCATCTCAAGAGTATCAATTAAATAGTGCCCAAAGGGAAGCGTATCACAAGAACCCTGAATGTCATGTCTTTTATCATCATTGGAGCTGAGCGCAATCTTGCTTTGAGTTATAGAATAAACTTGGTGTTTATCAGAGCGTATAAGATTTTGCGAGGCGATCTTCGGAGTAAAGGAATCTAAACATTCTACGTAGTCCTCAAAAGTAATTTTAGTATTTACTACAGATTTCTTTACCCCCTTCGCCTTCTTTGTCACACCACAATTTCGTATAATATTATCAATTTCATCATCCTCATACTCTTGTTCTTTCAACTTCCCCCTCAACTTTATAATGTCGTCATCTGGGGTAGCTGCTTTTGTCGTGTATAATTTCGATCGGAGCCCTATGTAGTCGGTCATAATGCAGCCATTATTCTCATCTTTCATTATACCCAATACCTTCTTATTAACCAGAGGGATGTTGTAAATGTTATCTTTAAGATAGTCTGAGGTATCAAAATATTTATAGCAATCTTGTATCATTGCTTCATACGGGTCTTTTTCCCGTATCTCCACGATCACACTATCGGTATCGGTATAACAGGTCGAAAAGTTTTCTCCGAACCTGCTAGCTAAGTAGCCATATTGGAAATCATATATGGTCGTTTTCGCCAAGTCTAAAATACTCATTCCAACATAAATAGGTTTAACTAACCATATTTCCGCTCTATGCATCTCAACAGCAATCAAATTTTCATTAAAGATAGTGGCGTTTTTAAACAGGGGGCTACTTATTCTAGCTTCAGCTCCATAACGACCCTCCCAGTCTGTCAGCAATTTAATATCAACGCGCCTGCGCACACACTCCAAGGTTTTACCGAACAATGCATTGTTCATAAGCTTAAACAGATTCTTTTCAAACTCATTTTTTGCTGCCTTCCGGAGATTTGTATTTAAGTCGATGTATGACTTTAACCAAGGAGACTGCTTAAATTTCGGGACTTGATGAATCTTTTTTAGTATTAATCCATGAGCTAGCGCTTGCTTCAAGGCTCTGTAATGAATTACATATCTTTCTTTATCATGAAAGGTAGCCATTAATTTGGTCAGCTCTCGCGGACGTTTAGGAGGTTTCATAGTTTTCGGGTTCAATGATTGGGGACAGAATGGGATGTCTTTATGACGATCATGGAGATGTTGAGGATACTCCAGATCGACCTCGAGAATACACCCTTCAGAAGAATCGTCCGGAATACTAAGAACGTCGATGTTAGTATATCCGAAATACATCAGATAGGAGTCGGGCTTAGATGGGCCGTAAGATATCATGTACTTGTTATTAGCATGAACACGACGTTTCGAGCAAACTTGACTCAAACCACCACGAATGCCACGCTCCACAAACAAATGCATATCTGGATCAGTTAAAAGTTCAAGTTCCTGTTTTGTATATTTAAGCATTGCATCCCACGTAAATCCAGGTAGAGTAAAGTAATGAGCGGGGTCAAGATTATATCTTTCGAGACAACTGGAGCGGAACCGTTCAAAAACGTCGGCAAGAAGAAGAATATCTGTTTTCATGTAGAGATCGACGTAATCTCCGAGAGAAGAACAAGAGAATGAGGACCAGACTTGGAGGGCGCGATGATAATGGCGACGAGGACAAGGTTTATCCTCAAGTTTATTATAAAAAGACTCGATAGGCGGCAGACATGTTTCAATAAACCGATCAAAAGAATCAATATAATTATAAGGCATGATACCTTTCACAGTAAGAAGAATGAACTGCTCCTCGGGAAGGAAAGCATATTGAGAGCGGAGATTAGGATATTCGGTCAAATAAGAAGAGAGCTTATCGAGAGAAGACGCTATAAATCGAAAACTATCGATGAAACGAAATTTAATTCGAGCATCATTAATGTGTTTAGTGAAAGATATATATTTTTCCTTAGTAATAGGAAGACGATCTACGGGACCTTTGATGTGAGTAGCAATGTCAGTAGCAATGAAGTGGGCATCATATCCGCTGAGGTTATGAAATATCACAGGGATAGTGTGAGCATCTTTGTAATTAATGTTACACCCTTCATGAGCTGCAAATCTATAATTATTTTCTGGGATCAGGTGATTATGATCTCGCATATTCTTATCACTGGGGGAGAAGCGCTGCTCGCAAATATGACAATGAGTGGCTGCTTGAAAATCACTCTCTTGCTGAAATGTCATATTAATATCAAATGGACACATAAACACCGTAGAAACATCCTCAGCAAGCTGATTTAGTTCATCTGCGAACCATTTCATGCAATCTTTTCCACGATATGATTTGTAAAATGACAGAGAATCATCATAGGAACATTTAAAGTAATACCCAATCGCAGCAGGTATATGTTTTTGATAGGTACTCTTTTCCGCACTATGTTCCAGAACGCTTTCGAGATCTGCGTATACGGCGAAGGGGGCTTTTAGTTTATTCCTGAAATTCTCAAATTTTAACATTTTATGGCTTTCTTCAGGCATTTTAATGGCTGTTTCATTTATTCTTTCACAATCGTTGATGTGAGCTTCTAGCTGTGTAGATGATGAAAATGGTTGTAAACATCGATCACAGATAATATCCAATCGCCCTTTACAGCAAGCCTTATGAATATTTAACTTTTCTTGTGATCGGAAGTAATGGAGGCAGCCATCACAGAAATATTTTGTTCCATCTTTGCTAAGCTGCTTGGAAAGGAGGCGAGATAGATTTTTTATCCAAACGTAATGATATCTAATGGGACCTTGCTCGTTATATTTATCTTGTAACAAAAGCAGATTCACATGTTTATCCTTCTTGTTTTTTGTTAGGAAGGTTGAGAGAGTCGTATAGTTCTTTTTCTCCTTTTTCAAAATGTATACATTGATCGATATATTATTCTGCTTTTCAAAATTCGGAATCTGTTTGAAGGTCATTGGCCACTGAATACCTTTAAGTTTTAATATATTTGAGTAGTGTGGGTAAGATGACATTAAAGCAGAATTAGTTTGACATGGATATAATGCCGATATGACAGCCCATGCAAAGCATGCCTCATCATCATTCTTAACATTAATACAGGCTTTCTTTCTTTTTATTTGATGGAAAAGTTCAATGTATGAGGAGCCAAGCTGTGGTGTAAATTGGTTTATATTAACCCCCAGGTTAACAACCGATTTTAGTGCCCAGCCACTATTTCTCTCTTGGAATTCTTCCAAGTCTCTGTTAATGGGTTCCACTACTTTTTTCTCGAACCATTCATCAAGATTGGTGTCTCTATAAATGGCTGAGTTTGAAGTAGTGAAGTACTTGGTTTCATTTATCATCTTATCGCCTTGAGCAATCTCGAACTCTCCTCCAAATGCTATGTTAACTTTCACTGCAGCGTTATTTTTTAAGGCATTTTGGATTCGTCGCTTGAACAGAGCTTTACAATCAACCAGGAAACTGCCCGGGTCCTTGTGTTTAAGGTTCGAAATGACTCCAGTCTGAATTCTTGAATTAAATGTAGATAAAGAGTCATCCCATTTTACCCTACGCTTTGCAGTCTCCGGTCGAGTTTTTAGTCCCGCCCCCTTCTTCTGTTCGGCTTTTAGTTGGTTTCTTAATGTTTTCACCTGCCGCATCTGGGCTTAGACGTGCTGCTTTTCGCCAATCGTCTTTACAAACCTCATTCTATCATGAATCATTTTAATCGCTTTTTTACACTCTACCAACCCTTTTCTTAACTTTTTATCATTATAATTGTCAGATATTAGCCCCAAGATGGATGAAATATACAGTTTAGCCAACATGTTAAATTAAAACAATAAAATTTAATATTAAATTAACAATACAATTTTCAAAATTGCCAATTTAAAGCAAAAATTAGGAAAAACTCAAAAATTATCAAAAAAATTCAAAAATTAAAAAAAAATCAAAATTTTCAAAATTTACCACTCACCAGAGCACACGTAAATGATTTACCAAAGCACTGAAGGAAGATCTGAAACAGAATGAGAAAATACAAGTTGCGTCAAGTATTTAGTAAACTTTGGTCGGACGGAACACTGAATGGTGATACGTTATGCTCAAAAGGCCCCGGAAATGAGCAGATTTGTGCTTGTTTTCTCATAAGAATCAATGTAAAAGTGCTGCATTTAACATATTTATTGAAATCATCAAATACTTCATACAGTTCAGTGCTGATAGTTATAATTTTATTGCATGTGTTCATGGACTTGATATCTGATAGATTGGTGTCAGGTTTTAGATAAATAGCAATTATTTCAAAATTTACCTTAATCGTATTGTGCTGATGTGATATTCACTCAAAATGTTCAAAACTTTGGGTTTAACATGTTTTAAAAATCCATTATAATCCAGTTTTTATCACTATTAAAACGATAAGATGCAATTCTGTTTTTAAACGCACGCGTCAATTTTAAAACACATCCATCTATCACTTCCAATTTACGCGATCTTAATCTTTTTTCGGGAATATAATAATCACCATTAGGCTTATTATCACTATTTACATTTCCGTATTTACATGTGTTCCTACGTCGCGACAGGTTAACCGAGCGCGAAAACGATTTATTACACTTAATACACGTATTTATAATTCCCGATAAACTAATGAGGAGCTCCACTATTTTGCCTTAAATAGGATAAAGATACGAGAATATTAACCCCACCATATCATTTTTGACGATTTTGATCGATTGATATTTTTAGACCGGACACCGGGTAGTCTAGATGGCATCCTGTTATGTATATTCTTCGTGCGAAATGCTGAGGATAGCGGAACATCTGGCAATTGTGATAAATTAAGAAAGATGATATTTTGGGAACTCATTTCTTGGTTTTTCTCATGCAAATTGGCAGCTGTCGTAAAGCGGACATTAAGTCATAATTAAAAAATTTAACAGAACCTCCACACACACTGTGAGAAACACAGTTGGTGGTATTTTTTGCGAAGAATATAACTATGCAGAAACACAAACCGTCGTGTGAAATGAGGACATCTGCTTGTCTTAACAATATCCGATTTCAGCACCAAGGTTTTTATTATCTAAAATTAACTTAACCACCTGGCAGTCTACTCAGCATCCGTTTTGATATTTGCGTGCCAGATGAGGGAGCAACGACCAACAGTGGTAGTGAAGATTCGGTCTAAAAATAGCATTAAATCAATAACATATTTAAAGCAAAGGCCTCTTCTTCCCCTCTGTCGAAAAGTGTAATATACAGTGGGTAGTCAGAAAGTCAAACCAATTTTTCTTTCCGTATGTCGCAAAGAATAATATTCAGGGTGTAGTCAGAAAGTCAAATCAATTCTTCTTTCCGTCTGTCGAAAAGTATAATATACAGGGTGTAGTCAGAAAGTTAAAGCAATTCTTCTTTACGTCTGTCGCAAAGTGTAATATACAGTGGGTAGGCAGAAAGTCAAACCAAGAACCAGGAAATAAATTACAAATATAAGAGTACACGAGTTATGAAACAACCATCTTACAAGCCAAAACGACACAACATATAATGAAATCAGTAAAATAGCGAAAAGGCAAGACATCATAATCAGGTTAAAACCCCCATATATATTTTTGTGAATGGAAGAAACAACACAAGATATAAAATTAAAGTGTAGGAAAACCCATACAACAGTAATATGTATACGTGGTTACAATATTTTTATAAACCTTGTTTATTTAATCTAAACATGAATTAAAATTTCTAGTGTAAATCTTAAGATCCAGTTGAAGATATGATTTCAGTATTCCTATTTATTTATTCAAAAATTTTAAGATATCTTATATTTGGTTATATGTGTACCTACAGTTGCAGTTAATTATTGATAAATAAAATATGTATGATGAGCAGCAGAGTTCCAGGTATTTTTCGCATTTTCCGGGCATTTTTCGTATTTTCCAGATATTTTTCTCATCTCTCTTATTATCCGTGTATTTTTTGAAATATGCAAGTATTTTTCGCCTTTTTCGTAATTTTCAGGTATTTTTCTTATTTTCCGGGGTATTTTTAACATTTTGTCATCCACTTAAAAAAAACGACACCAACTAATCTCTTCTATATTAACCATTCTCAGATGTACTTTTACAAGTACACCACATTTTTCTTAAAGATTTTGCAATGTCGGCTGAATGTCTTCGGATCTGTGTATAATTTATCTCCTTTTCAATACTGAGAAACTGCAACGAATGTGTCTATTTGGTGAAAGAATCTAATTGACACAATTTTATAGGAAAATTTTACTGTTTCACCGTTTTATTCACTGTTTTTAATTTGTTGAGTAACATATTTAATTTATTTTGATTTTTAAGTAGTTTCATGGTCTTCTCTAATTATCATTCTTTACAGCTTATTTATCCTCCGCAAGACTTCCGCATTTGTTATATGGCTCATGTAGTATATAGTCGTCATCAGACCCAAAATTCGTATGTAAACTTTTTGACGAAATCCACTTTTGTGTTATTGCCATTCATCTAGTCGACTTTTATCGTAAAATTATCGTGGAAAGTTTGTATAAAAACGAATAACCAGACATTGTACAGATCGAAAGAATTTAATGACAATCCAAACCTCGAATCTACCGATATCGGCTGTCATATCGGCATTATATCCATGTCAAACTAATTCTGCTTTAATGTCATCTTACCCACACTACACAAATATATTAAAACTTAAAGGTATTCAGTGGCCAATGACCTTCAAACAGATTCCGAATTTTGAAAAGCAGAATAATATATCCATCAATGTATACATTTTGAAAAAGGAGAAAAAGAACTATACTACTCTCCAAACCTTCCTAACAAAAAACAAGAAGGATAAACATGTGAATCTGCTTTTGTTACAAGATAAATATAACGAGCAAGGTCCCATTAGATATCATTACGTTTGGATAAAAAATCTATCTCGCCTCCTTTCCAAGCAGCTTAGCAAAGATGGAACAAAATATTTCTGTGATGGCTGCCTCCATTACTTCCGATCACAAGAAAAGTTAAATATTCATAAGGCTTGCTGTAAAGGGCGATTGGATATTATCTGTGATCGATGTTTACAACCATTTTCATCATCTACACAGCTAGAAGCTCACATCAACGATTGTGAAAGAATAAATGAAACAGCCATTAAAATGCCTGAAGAAAGCCATAAAATGTTAAAATTTAAGAATTTCAGGAATAAACTAAAAGCCCCCTTCGCCGTATACGCAGATCTCGAAAGCGTTCTGGAACATAGTGCGGAAAAGAGTACCTATCAAAAACATATACCTGCTGCGATTGGGTATTACTTTAAATGTTCCTATGATGATTCTCTGTCATTTTACAAATCATATCGTGGAAAAGATTGCATGAAATGGTTCGCAGATGAATTAAATCAGCTTGCTGAGGATGTTTCTACGGTGTTTATGTGTCCATTTGATATTAATATGACATTTCAGCAAGAGAGTGATTTTCAAGCAGCCACTCATTGTCATATTTCCGAGCAGCGCTTCTCCCCCAGTGATAAGAAAATGCGAGATCATAATCACCTGATCCCAGAAAATAATTATAGATTTGCAGCTCATGAAGGGTGTAACATTAATTACAAAGATGCTCACACTATCCCTGTGATATTTCATAACCTCAGCGGATATGATGCCCACTTCATTGTTACTGATATTGCTACTCACATCAAAGGTCCCGTAGATCTTCTTCCTATTACTAAGGAAAAATATATATCTTTCACTAAACACATTAATGATGCTCGAATTAAATTTCGTTTCATCGATAGTTTTCGATTTATGGCGTCTTCTCTCGATAAACTCTCTTCTTATTTGACCGAATATCCTAATCTCCGCTATCAATATGCTTTCCTTCCCGAGGAGCAGTTCATTCTTCTTACTGTGAAAGGTATCATGCCTTATGATTATATTGATTCTTTTGATCGGTTTATTGAAACATGTCTGCCGCCTATCGAGTCTTTTTATAATAAACTTGAGGATAAACCTTGTCCTCGTCGCCATTATCATCGCGCCCTCCAAGTCTGGTCCTCATTATCTTGTTCTTCTCTCGGAGATTACGTCGATCTCTACATGAAAACAGATATTCTTCTTCTTGCCGACGTTTTTGAACGGTTCCGCTCCAGTTGTCTCGAAAGATATAATCTTGACCCCGCTCATTACTTTACTCTACCTGGATTCACGTGGGATGCAATGCTTAAGAATACAAAACAGGAACTTGAAATTTTAACTGATCCAGATATGCATTTGTTTGTGGAGCGTGGCATTCGTGGTGGTTTGAGTCAAGTTTGCTCGAAACGTCGTGTTCATGCTAATAACAAGTACATGGTATCTTACGACCCATCTACGCCCAACTCCTATCTGATGAATTTCGATATCAATAATCAATATGGGTGGGCAATGTCGCAATATCTTCCATATGGATGTTTCGAGTGGTCTGATACTAACATCGACGTTCTTAGTATTCCGGACGATTCTTCTGAAGGGTGTATTCTCGAGGTCGATCTGGGGTACCCTCAACATCTCCATGATCGTCATAAAGACATCCCATTCTGTCCCCAATCCTGGAACCCGAAAACTATGAAACCTCCTAAAGCGAGAGCTGACCAAATTAATGGCTACCTTTCATGATAAAGAAAGATATGTAATTCATTACAGAGCCTTGAAGCAAGCGCTAGCTCATGGATTAATACTAAAAAAGATTCATCAAGTCCCGAAATTTAAGCAGTCTCCTTGGTTAAAGTCATACATCGACTTAAATACAAATCTCCGGAAGGCAGCAAAAAATGAGTTTGAAAAGAATCTGTTTAAGCTTATGAACAATGCATTGTTCGGTAAAACCTTGGAGTGTGTGCGCAGGCGCGTTGTAATTAAATTGCTGACAGACTGGGAGGGTCGTTATGGAGCTGAAGCTAGAATAAGTAGCCCCCTGTTTAAAAACGCCACTATCTTTAATGAAAATTTGATTGCTGTTGAGATGCATAGAGCGGAAATATGGTTAGTTAAACCTATTTATGTTGGAATGAGTATTTTAGACTTGGCGAAAACGACCATATATGATTTCCAATATGGCTACTTAGCTAGCAGGTTCGGAGAAAACCTTTCGACCTGCTATACCGATACCGATAGTGTGATCGTGGAGATACGGGAAAATATCCCGTATGAAGCAATGATACAAGATTGCTATAAATATTTTGATACCTCAGACTATCCTAAAGATAACATTTACAACATCCCTCTGGTTAATAAGAAGGTATTGGGTATAATGAAAGATGAGAATAATGGCTGCATTATGACCGACTACATAGGGCTCCGATCAAAATTATACACGACAAAAGCAGCTACCCCAGATGACGACATTATAAAGTTGAGGGGGAAGTTGAAAGAACAAGAGTATGAGGATGATGAAATTGATAATATTATACGAAATTGTGGTGTGACAAAGAAGGCGAAGGGAGTAAAAAAATCTGTAGTAAATACTAAAATTACTTTTGAGGACTACGTAGAATGTTTAGATTCCATTACAACGAAGATCGCCTCGCAAAATCTTATACGCTCTGATAAACACCAAGTTTATTCTATAACTCAAAGCAAGATTGCGCTCAGCTCCAATGATGATAAAAGACATGACATTCAGGGTTCTTGTGATACGCTTCCCTTTGGGCACTATTTCATTGATACTGTTGAGATGGATGTTGACTAGATTTAACAAAAAATATTTTAATAAACTTATTTTAACATTTATCATTGATGATTCGATTGACTTTATGATGGATGCTGATTGAATATAGTCATTTCTTAAAACTTTATTTATTACAACTGCAATATTGATAAGTACATCAGAATTATACAATTTTTTATTATATTCCTCTTATCACCATTTAATATCACTAATAGTTTTTACGTCACTAAAATTATTTAGATGATTGAATATTGTAATTTTTTACAACTTTATTTATTACAGCTAACATATTGATATCTGGAACAGGCCCTTTTTACTACATTCCTCAACTTTTCCCGCACTCATCGTTTTTATACCATATGATGATTCTAGTAGATCGTAGTTTTGAATATATTATCTCTAAATAAAAAATAATTATTAAGATTAGCCCATATAAAAAGATGTTTAGTTATGACCACTAAAAAGATATCTGATATGGACCACATACCTGGCAAATTAATGAGCCGTTCTAGTTAACTCTGGAGCCGTTGCTCATATAGCCTTCAAGTGATGACAATCGATAACTTAAGATAGATAGATAGATAGATAGACATTTATTGTTTTTAAAAACTACTGTTTTATAACAATGAGTTTAGTAAGTACAGAATATAACTAACAACTAGTCTAGAACATAAATAACTATTAACAAATTTAAACAAAAGTTAAGCGCTATCACTAACTGAAATGGAGAACTTGGTTTTTTTAATAAACACCAATGAAGGAGAAGTACAGAATATAACTAACAACTAGTCTAGAACATAAGTAACTATTAACAAATTTAAACAAAAGTTAATCGCTATTACTAACTGAAATGGAGACTTGTTTTCTTAAATAAACACCAATGAAAGAGAAACTGAAGCTTATTCATTTAAAACAAAAGATCTAAGTTTTATGATATTCCAAATATATATTGAAATTGCTTTCAGAGATATTATAGTTACATTATTAAGACAACCAATAAGGTCGGTGCAATTATTAAGGGGGGCCATATTAACCGGTTTCATTGAACTGTAAATGGGACATTCAAACAGTAAATGTTCAAGAGTTTCCAACTTGTTTGTGTTACAAATAGTACAGATTTCAGATGGTCGTATATGATATGTTATACCATTATAGGTAAATTTTAACACATGGCGATTAGATGTTCGAAGTTGCGCCATGGCACGAATGTATTTTATGGGAATTTGAAATTCCAGATATTTCTGTACTGAGGTATCTACGGATAAATGTTTGTAAATAGTTGAGAATGTTGACATGGAGACTGCTTGAATGTCTTCTTGATGAAGCATATCCATATACTTTTTTAACATGCTTTTCTTGTTTTTTAATAGCCAATTAGAGATGTTTTCATCCCAAGAAAATTCATAATCTAATATTTGAAAATATTGCTTAAACTGTGAAACCCAGTTGTATCTGTTCGTATTTATTGAATTATTTGCTGAAGAAATTTGAAGCTGACGCAGAAAACAAATAAGAGGAAGTCTTAAATCATGCATTTGCGATAGCTTGATAAGCCAATTTAAAGTTAGCTTGAAAATAGTAAAAGAAATTTTTACTCTTCCTGTCTCCAACCTAACAGCATAATCAGGTGTATTGATACTGAGATGTAAAAGTTTTTTAAAGAAAGTTATTTGTATTCTTTCTAACTGGTCAGCATATCTCATTCCCCAAACGGGCACACAGTTCATAACAAGGCTTTGAACTAGCGAATCGAAAAGTTGCACACGAGATGTCCAAGAATTCATTTTGGTTTTAGCCATTAAACCTATCACGTTACCAATTGCGTGTTTTGCTCTTTCCACTGTTGTATCGGCCATTGCTTTAAAAAGTGATGTTGTGGTTAGGGTGACTCCAAGATATACAAATTTGTTAACAACTTCTATTTTTTCATTCTTATATAGGAACTTAACGCCTTTATTGCCAATTTGACCGCTTCGGGCAAATGGAAGAATTTTGGTTTTGCCAACATTTACAGTTAGCTGGTTTTTGTCACTGTATTTTTCTAGATAACTTAAATTTTTACCGAGTTCAACTTCCGAGTCACAAAGAATGACCAAATCATCAGCATACAATAGCATTATTATTTGATTTTGGCTATCAATGGAGATACCTTGTGATCCTAGACTAATAAAAAACTGTTCTATATCCGCAATAAATAAACTAAATAATAGTGGACTCAAAGGTTCACCCTGTAAGACTCCTGTTGAAATATCAAATGGTCTTGTGTAGCCGTTTGGAGTTTTGATGTACATCCTAGCATTATCATAAATGTTTTTCAAAATGGCTATTATTTTAGAACTCACCCCGAGGCCAAATAGCTTTTGCCACAGCAAATGATGGATAATGGAGTCAACTAAGTAATGACTAAACTAAGTAAAGTCAACAGACTAAACCAAGTAATGGACTGATCTTAGTAAGTAAGTTAAGTGTATTGCCGTTATTTAATATATTATCATATAATGTAAAATATTTCATTCCTACTAACCATCACCCCTACTAACATGGCGGTCAATGTAGTCGTACCTTCACGTCGGTGACCGCTGTTAAGGATATATTTTTGTTTTTTTTTTTTCAACAAATTTATGTTCGACCGAATTGGCTACCTTTCATTCATTGCATGCTTTATCCTTTTTTATAAATCGCTTTACACACATTCCATCGCTTAGATACTAACATTATTTTATTAACGTTTACATATTATATTTAACCATTACTTACTGCTTGACTGTCCTTGCTAACCTTTTTTCAGTCTATGTAGTCTAAATTTGTTTATGGTCATAGGTAAAATACAGTACATGTATTTTTCTATTTCAATAATACAACGTATTTTCACTATATTAAATGCCTTTTCTATGTCAACATATACATCATATCTATATATCAAACACTTGTTTGTGCTATGCTATATTGTTAAACGATTTTTCTAATAAAACAGATAATCCCATTTTTACGTGAGAAGTATAATACCAACCTACATACTATTACCCGACTTGCCGTAGATAAAATAAAGTATGCAACTCACAATCTTTGTAAATAGCAGGTGTGTGATTGGATGGAGATTCTTGTATAGTGGTGTTCAATCATAGAAGACGGTGAGTGTTTGTTGGTTTGGCCGTAAGAAAGGTATATGTTCTTTAAAAGGAACAGGTGTATGATTGGAGGGCGATCCAGGGAATCAGAGAAGACGGTGGATGTGTGTTGGTTTGGCCATACTGCAAGAATGGTATATGTTCTTTGTAAGGAGCAGGTGTGTGATTGGATGGAGATTCATGTATAGTAATATTCAATCGTAGAAGATTATATTGTGGGTGTTTGTTGGTTTGGTCGTAAGAATGGTATATGTTGAATTGGTTTGACTTTGTGACTAAACCCTATATATTATTCTCTGTGACACACGGAAAGAAGAATTGGTTTGACTTTCTGACTAACCCCTGTATATTATACTCTGTGACAGACGGAAAGAAGAATTGGTTTGACTCTCTGACTAAACCCTGTATATTATACTTTGCGATAGACGGAAAGAAGAATTGGTTTGACTTTCTGACTACACCCTGTATATTATACTTTTCGACAGACGGAAAGAAGAATTGGTTTGACTTTCTGACTACACCCTGTATTTCTTACTTTGCGACAGACGGAAAGAAAAAATGGTTTGACTTTCTGACTGCTCCATGTATATTATACTTTGCGACATACGGAAAGAAAAATTGGTTTGACTTTCTGACTACACCCTGTATTTCATACTTTTCGACAGACGGAAAGAATTGGTTTGACTTTCTGACTACGCCCTGTATATTATACTTTGCGAGAGACGGAAAGAAGAAGTGGCCTTTGTCTTAAATATGTTATTGATTTAATGCTATTTTTAGACCGAATGTTCACTACCACTGTTGGTCGTTGCTCCCCTCATCTGGCACGAAGTATTTCAAAACGGATGCCGACTAGACTGCCAGATGGTTAAGTTATTTTCAGATTTTAAAAAACCTTGGTGCTTAGATCGGATATTTTTAAGACAAGCAGATGTCCTCATTTCACACTAACTACTCCTTCCTCCTCACGCTTTAACAAATACAAATATAATGAAGTATGGCAAAACATTACCTTATTAAATTTGTGAGAGAATATGCTGCCTAGAAATATTCATAAAAACGGGCGTGGTGCTATAAATTTAGATTCAAAAGTGGTGAGGGAACACATAAGTAACAGCGTATGCGATGCCATGTCTTTGCGCATACCCCATATTCGTTACCCCTCCCCTTTCCTGCAAGCTGTCACACGCGACGATCCTACGAGTCTTGGCGCCTCCACCACTATACGCGTCAAAAATGACCAGAATGGACCTTAGCGATTTCTTATGGGATTTAACACGGGGAAATATCTAGAAGTGTTGCTGTACTATTACTCACGTGACCTCATGAGCTTGAGAACGTAGGAATTGTAAAACTCTTTACCCAAATCTGTTTGAAGGTTTTTTGGAAATGTTTTCATTTGATTTAAAATTTTTTCCATCGCTTTAGTTATCTCGATTCCTGTTTTTCGTTTAACCGGCTCTGCCCACACAAATTTGCTAAATGCATTTATAACAATGAGAATATATTGGTATCCATTATTTACTTTGGCATAAGGAATCATTACGGCTAAATCTGCTTGAATAAGATCGTTTAATCCTTTTACAATTACATGTCTTCTTTTATAATTTTTTCGTGCTGGTTTATGCAATTCGTGTACGACTTGTGATTTAATGTTTGACATCTTTTTCCAAAGGACAACGTAGGGTAATATATACTACAAAAGTAGAATTTTTATCTAGTTTAAAAGAAATTGTATCACCTTTAAAAATCTTTACTCCTGGTAATTGTTCATATTTATACTCTGTATTAACTGATTTAGAGGTTATCATTACATTTCCACTTGAAACATTAATTTGCACTTGATCAACAGTACCACTTAGTGTAAATTCGTATGAAAAGAAACCACTATCCAACATATAATATGTTTTGTTCAAGTTTGTTTTTTTCGTTCCTTTGAAAGTTAATACACATTTACTGTAGAAAAAAGAAGGATCGCACACAAAATATAATGGCACCGAAGGGTCATCATTACAAATTTTTGACTCTGATAAAAAATGTGTTCCAAATTTATTTATAGGCATTATTGTATTATACCACCTTCTCGTAATTCTTCAATTATGGATATAATCTCATTCACCAGTCCGTCGTTTTGTAGCGATCACGCTACTAATTAAATTACTTTAGATAAAAAAGATCAAGGCAGGTTTTGTTTATATTTGATTCAGAGTTGGACCACCATCTCCATATAGCTATTTCAGCATCCTTATGCCTTTAAATTAAATTAAATTACTTTAATTAAAAATTGGATTAAAAAATATCCCTCTATGAATTTCATCTTGGAGACGCCTATGGGAATGCCGACATTCCCATATCAGTTGCCTGCATTCGCAACGAAGCGAGAAGAAGGCATGAGTCGATCGGATCGAGAACATCGATCATCGAGAAATCGATTTTGGGTCGATTGGAAGCTCAGTTTTGTCAGCAAACTCGTCAAGGTAACACGCCGTATTATTTATAAATGGCGGAGTTTGAAGCTAGATCTCAAAATGGAACATAACTAAAAGGATATCGAAACATAACCACGTGTCAAGAATAGTATATCAAAATTAAATATATCTGGGGACCTATTCACATAAAAGGAATTATAATAGCGCTGTCGTGTTACTTGCTCAAGTGAGTATATTGATATATTTCTCATTATTTCTTCATTATAAAATCAAATTCACCATCCGAGATATCTCGTTCGTTATCTGTAGATATATTTTGGTTAAGAAATAATTTAAATTTCACATTATAATTTATATTATGGTAATGATATTCATTTCCATTTGCAAAGGAAGTCAGTCAAGGCCAGGTTTTTAGTGTTAAAGTTAAATTCCAGTTTCTCATTAGGCTTTTTCCTCTAAGTTTTTTTTGAGGTAATAATATAAAAAAGTTTTAACGAATATCAGACATGTCATGCGCATGTCTGATTTGATGATTTGAATTAGTTTCAGGAATTTTGACATGACATATGTATACCTAACCTGAGTTTTTTTGTTTTGGTTTCCAGTGCAGTGACCCTGTGCTGTCTACACATAGTGTTATAAATAATGTAATTAAATTGATAAAATTTCTTTTAGATTCCGTCACTTAGTCACCTATTTAGACTCATAGTCATTTTGTCACGAAACGTAACTTTACGTCAATCTACACAAATATGTACCCGTTGAACTAGTAGCATCTCTGTTATGGTTTCCTCATGGAGTTCACTGTTTTGTTGAAGAAAATCATTACCTGATTTCTACTTCACCCAGGAACTTATAGTAGGACTTACTTACCACAGCAGCCAACCATTTATCGTGCCAAAAGGAAATTTCCTACGGACTTTCAACCCATTCAAATATTGTTGTGATAAGATAAGTTTGTTAATTTTTTATATACTTTTGGTCACTATATATTTGCTACAGTGTAAACTTTTCGTATGCATACGAGGAAGTAAACTACAATAGGTACATATTTTCTTCGTAATAGAGAGGGTTTTCGGTCGTTGTTTTTTTTTTTTCTTTATTTCAATATAATTAGTAGTTTGTTTAAATAAATAAAATCAGGTCTTTTTTAATGATAATTATAAATAATCGTAGCTTAAAATTTGATAGGGAATCAGGGGGTTAAAATATTGTCGCGGATTTTAAATAGGGAATATGTCTAGTAGGTTTTTTTTGCAAATATGATATAACGAGTGCTGACCAACTCAATAAATAATTAGTATTTATGCTAGGTTGAAGCACGACAAATTAGATAAACATAATGATATACATAGACTTGACAAAATTCGTGCTACATAATTTATTAATGCTTCGGTAGCTCTAGTCTCAGAGAATTCAGGAAGTGATTTCTTACAATATTTAAGATAAAGAAAAGAAATTATTAATTTTTGGGCGCCATTAATAGATCAAAATCTATTACTATATTGTCCTCGGACGCTGTTCAGTCTTTGACCAATCAGCGCGCCGGGAGCATCTCTGGCCACTTTTCCAAAACGCGATTGGTTCAACCGCTTGGGAAAATCCATCTCCTACGTCATAATCCCTAGAACAAAGGGAATATTGGGTATAAAAGGAGGTGGATTTTTCTCATTTCTTCAGTCGAGATCTCCCTCGTAATCGAAGACTCTTGGGTTCGGTGTAGTAATACATCCACCTAGAATCTGCCTTTTTATTTCTTTGCTATTTTATAAATGTGAGAAGACTTGAATATTTGTTGACATTTTTCTATATTATTTGTCTTTGGTGTTTGTTCAGTGGTATCTCTGCTTGCAGACCACGCACTTGAAAAACACATTTATTGTGCCATTTTATAGTTGCACGCATTTTTATTACTGTTTGAAAATTGTCTCTTATGGTATTTCTCTAGTAGATCACGCATTCGAGACGTTTTCCCATTTACTTTATCATTTACTTTGATATATGTATTTTGTTGCTCTAAGTCGGTTCCTTCCGTAAGTTAAGGAAAAACTTAGAATTATTTTGCCATTTTATAGCTGCATTTATTCTATACTTACTGTTTGAAAATCGTCTCTTATGGTATTTCTCTTGCGGATCACGCATTCGAGACATTTTCCTATTTACTTTATCATTTACTTTGGTATATGTATTTTGTTTCTCTAAGTCGGTTCCTTCCGTAAGTTAAGGAAAAACTTAGAATTATCTCTGCCATTTTATAGTGCATTTTTCTATACTTACTGTTTGAAAATCGTCTCTTACGGTATGTCTCTAGCAGATCACGCGTTCGAGACATTTTCCCATTTTACTTTATCATTTATATTGTGATATATGTATTTTGTTGTTCTAAGTCGGTTTCCTTCCGTAAGTTAAGGAAAAACTTAGAACTATTGTGCCATTTCATAGTTGCATATTATTTTCCTGATTCTTGTTTGTCTCTAAGCCTTTCTTATCGAAAGTACTTAGAGATATTCACCGTGTAAATATCTGAATATTTTTGTACCACTGCCCTAGTGATATTCCTACTACGGTAGGTCACACACCTGAGCAGTATCTCACTCAAGGCAGCGGTATTTTCCTTAAGGAATCAAGTGCTTGCCTTAAATAGCTTTCTAGTGCCAGCATAGGTTCTGTACGCACTCGAAAAACTTATTACACTATGGTAGATACTCGTAGTACATCCCGTTCTAATTCTCAGGAACGGAAAACCGTCCAGGAGTCCGGTACAGCCAATTCCACGCCGTCCAGCGACCCTAGGGAACAATATATTTATATAAGATTTACAAAAAATTACTTAAAATGGTATCCCTCTGTATAGTAACGGTACATACCCTTGGTGTCTGAGGTAGTCTGCTTGTCCTCTTACAATAAGGATCAGAAATGGATTGTGCAAATATAATAATAAGAAATAAGTTTAAAACATAATTATCATTATTTATTCAGGTAGAAAATTGTAAAAAAACTGATCTGATTAGAAAAATAAAGAAATTAAGTTTTTCGCGTTTCGTTAAAAGTTCGAAAAAGAAAAACAGGAATTATAAAGTTTATCACAAATACCTGGTGAACAATCTGTTGTTGCTGTAGTGCTGGATCTGGTTACGATCTGTTGTTGCTGTAGTGCTGGATCGGTTAGCTCTTTAGAGCTCTGGCTGTTGCGACGAACTCACTTTCACTTTACTTTTTTAGATTTAAAGTACCTTTACATAACTGTTACTTATATGAAAAATAAAAATTCCATAGTCTTGTTTTATGAAAAGAAAGTAACTCCGTATTTAACTTTTAGTGATACATTACACTGACTCGATGATAAAACATACTATTGTCTTTAGTCAAAAGACCGGGAACCACGTTCCGGTAAGATTGAATTAAGTTAATTTGCAGAAGGCATGCTAAACGGGAGCTACGTCCGCGAAGGTTGAATTAAGTAGTTATTTTTGCAAGAGACATACTAAACACCGTACTAGGAACACTATTCCATTATTGTACCGGACACAACACAAAGAATATACCGGTATGGTATTTACGACAACATATCGCACTTGTGACTTTTCACTACAGAATCCTCAAGATTCCATTCTGAGCCTAACTCGGCACAGCCAAAAAAAATGCACGTCTTTACTGCATGTCTTCTGAAACTTAATTGATTCTTCTTGTCCTAATTTCGGACAAGATTTCTTTCTCTCGCCTAAATTCACCTCCCATTCTGACAGCCATCACCTACTTTGACCAATAGTGATCTTACCAAACATTTCCCTACCAATCCGGTAACTAGAAAGTTCTACTCAGGACATCCTATAAATGTCATGGTTCTTCTTCTTCGGCCAATCAAACTCGCTGTCCTCATAGTAACACTTTTAAGGGTTTCCACGAAATCTGCTGCGTTGCAGTTTCTGGTTAGTTTCGAGAATTCAATATTTTAGAGATTTAGCAATACCTCTTACCCTTATTTATGTGACACTTCCTGTCCCAAAATAAACAATTTTTCAGAACTCTGTCTGCAAAGGCTATAAAAATCCTTTATCTTGCAACTTACAACATCGCTGGTGGCCTGTTCTAGGTACTTAAATTTCGAAGAATATTCCTTCGCGTGAGACCTATTTGAAACATATTTTCGGATGCAAAATTCGTCGTAGTTTAACTATCAAGACAGGGTCGGACTTGCTGATTTTTAGACGGTGATTTCGAGACTGTTTCACTGCCTTCCCCACGATTTCAACTTCGTGCTAACCAGTTTGAAATCGGAAAAGGAACTCAAAAAAAAATGAAACGGTCAAAAAAGTATGAAAACCAACATTTGGTAGTCACCATATCGTAATATCGTTCAGAGGCCTTAGGCTCACTCTAGCGATCAACACATGTCTTACAATCTAGACAGGGACGCGTTCACCATAACACAAAATTACAATGACGCGTTACGCCATCGTGCACAAAATAAGAACACAAAAATAAAGCAAAGTATGTTAACGTTTTTTCGGACGCATAGGCTTCTTTCATCCTTGACTTACACCACGAATAACATAAGAATAATGATGTCTTAGCATCATTAATGCCATAAAAACACAAGATTAACATGTTACCCTTGACTTGGATGCACAAAGTCTCACATTCATGACTTATTCCAGAGATAACACAATATAATAACGCCGTAAGCAGTTATTACTAATAAACAAACACAAAAAAAGAAGTTACTGATATTTCTACGTTGGACCTTGTAATTCTATAAAGATAAGCCTGTAATTAGTTTATTGTGGAAAAATGGACACATTGCTTTTCAGAAACTTGCTACTCTTTCAAGAAACAGGGGGGATTAGGAAAATATTGATATTTTAACTTCGTTGTGGTAACCAGAACAAGCGATAACTAACGCTTATCATACGCCTATAATAGGGACATTTTCGGTGGGGTCAACTTAAGGTAGAGTCATAGTCGGTAGAGTCTATTATTCAAGGTTACACAACCAAACGGAAGTTTTAGGAAATGACCTAGGAAGTCATCACCTAAGGTCTGTGGCTAAATTGCGATTTTGAATGGCTTCTCATTCCGACGAATCAACTAGCGGGAATCCGCTCACTTCATACATAGCCTTCCTCAGTGTCTGGCCATTCATACTGTAAGGGGGTTAGACAACATATTTTTAATAGAGGGGGCTGAAATTCATAGGTCCTTGAAGTAAGAATAAACTTAGGCAAAACAAACAGGTTCTATTACGAACTATCACTAGTAACTGTACTAAGGACTTCTGATATCAATCTAGATACCAAAAAAAATAAAAAACAGTTTTCAAAAAAAAATAAAAAACGTTTTCCCTAAGCTTAAGCTGGATTGCATGTAAGCGAAGGTAGTATATCCCAAAAGGATACCAAAAAAATAAAAAATAAAAAAAAATCAAACTTTTTATTATGTAAAAAAAAATTTAATTTCTATATCGTACTAACACACGACATAAAAACATTTGAAGGATTTTTACTATGTCCTTTCAACAAAACAAAAAAATTTTATATTCTTATTAACTAGGTAAAACAGTTCAAAGAACTGGGGTGTGAGCCAAACTGAGTTGCTCTGGAGATCAACGTGCGGAATCCCCTACACTACTTCCAGAGGCTCGTCTCCTTCGCGACAACATCAAAAAAATATATTAAAGAGATAAACATTGACCGCAGCGGGACAATTCCCGACTACTGGTCTACACCACACATCAAAAAAGGTTATCGAGACAGCTCTAAAAAAATTAATGCGCGTCTCTCGCCCTGAAGGGAAACGAGGCACTTGGGGACGGTTTTACCGAAGCAAAGTTGTATTCAACGTACTACGTACTAGGGTATCAGTGCATTACTGATCCCACGCCTAAATTTGTTGGAAGGGAAACAAATCCCTTCCAGGAAAAAGTTCGCAATTTGCGCGACTTTTCCTTTAACACGGACCACGGAGGAAATGGGGTGTCGCTAAAAAAATTACCAAAGTATTTAGATTATAATAGGCTTCAGATCAAAAATTCATATGTCCAAAATCATTTATTTGAAATCACACTTTCCAAAAATGAAAAATCTCGACTAATAAAAAAGTTTGGTGCACAAAACAAAAAAATTATTTCTCTCAAAAAAACTTTACGCACCTGGACTATAAGAAAAAAAATCAAAAATATCTAAAAAATTATATTTAAAGTTGGTTCATATCATCCTGTAAATAACGGAATATACATTTCTATTCTGTATCGGACAAATCTGAAGCATCTGACGAAACATTGACCGATGAATAAGCTTTTAAATCCTTTATATGCCAATTTCCGGCATTCGATCTATCTGGATTCCTAAGAACGTAAACCAAAGGGGATAGTTTTTTAATTATGGTACATAAAATATATTTGGGAGCTAATTTTGCCATGAGATGTTTCGGGGCGCTAGATAAAACCATATTTTTTCTCCAAACTTGATCGCCAACGTTAAACTGTACGTCGCGTTTACGCAAATTGTATGTTTTTGCACTTCTCTGATATGCACGAGACAAATTTTTACGCACGGCCGTGAAAACTTCTTTTATTCCCGTTACGTCGGAAGCGTAACTAGCGCGATCACCCGGTAGGATTCCTATATCAACAAAATCATGGGGTATTTGACCGTAATAATTTCCAGACAATGGTACATGTCTAGCAAAATTTTAAAATGCCGGCGTATATTGGGTTACTTCATGTTTCGCGGTGTTTATGGCTTGCCGAATTCCATGTATGTGTTTATCCCAATCGCGGTGTTTGTCAATATAACTTCTGATTGCGGTACCAATAGTACGGTTGCTCCGTTCAACAAAATTTACTTGGGGAGAATAAACGGCAGAGAACCAGATTTTTTGGACTGCATATCTCACAAAGATCTTTCATTATTTTACAATTTAAGTTAGAAGCATTATCACACATAAGATGTTGTGGAACTCCAAATATGAGAAACACCTGTTCCTCTAAAAATTTACAGATATTTGAAGCAGTAGCCTTGCGAAGAGGATGTAACAAAGTGTACTTAGAAAACCAATCTGAGACCACCAGCAACCACGTAAAACCATTTCTACTTCTGGTTAAAGGGCCTATTAAATCAACGGCGATAATTTGCCATGGGTATTCGGCTTTTTTCTCTTTACCCATTTTACCCATTTGCGCCATATTCGGTGCTTTTTGTGCTCCACACGTTTTGCAGGCACGGACATATTTAACAACATCTCTTCGCATTTTCGGCCAGTAATAATTTTCTTGGATTCGAGCAAAAGTTCTGGTTAAAGGGCCTATTAAATCAACGGCGATAATTTGCCATGGGTATTCGGCTTTTTTCTCTTTACCCATTTTACCCATTTGCGCCATATTCGGTGCTTCTTGTGCTCCACACGTTTTGCAGGCACGGACATATTTAACAACATCTCTTCGCATTTTCGGCCAGTAATAATTTTCTTGGATTCGAGCAAGAGTTTTATAGACACCAGGATGGGCACAAGTTGCAGGATCATGACACGAACTAATAACATCCTCACGTTGAGGTTTGGGAACAAGGACTTTCCACTCGAATAAATTTGAATTAAAAGGAAGACAAGCCGGAATAAATTTATATATGAGGTCGTTCTCTACTTTCCACTGTGGAAAACTTTCTGGGTTTAATCTGGTTCCATAAATCCTCGTCGTAATCTTGGGGAAGAAACGTAGCCTTCAAAAGACCAACCAATTCGTTCCATGAAGAAACGGTACCACGAACACTCCTGAACCACACGGCAGGGCTACCTGTAAATAACTCGACAGCTGATCGGAAAAGAACCTCTTGTCCTACATTACGGGATTCAGCCAGGTCTCTAACTTTTTCTAGGAAAAGGAAAGGGAAAACTCCTTTAGAATCTCCACTAAATTTAATGTTCCAATCGGCTAAATTAGTTGGATGCGCCATCTGAACGACGGGAGCTGGAATATTTACAACCGGCTGTAATGGAATTACATTTGAAGAAACTGATGGCCCAACAGGAACGACTTTGTCATCTAATTGCCCTTCTAAAAGTAAACAATCTGCAGAAGCCTCTGTCTTATACTCCTCTTCTTCCACAAACTCTACGGGTAACCTAACTATTCTAAAAGATAAATGCGTAATATGAGCCTTTGCCCTACGATAGACAGAATCTCTAACGTCTCCTTCGAAATCTCCAATTAAGCTACGGATGTCAACAGCGGTTGCATCTATCTGCTTCTTCTCATCATTGAACATTAACCCATTTTCATCTAAATCAATAACGGCATTTTTACTAAGTAATTTACGAAGCATTGTTTTTTTATCACTAAGATTTTTCTTAGTCTTAACCCCTCGTATAAACAATTCATAATCAATTTCGTCATTTTTTAAATATTAAACCAAGGAGGATTCCATTTTGAATTATATACTTTCAAAATAATGCAAAAAAAATTCTAGAAAAAAATATTTAAACTCAAAATTTACTGTCAAACTTGAAATTGAAATCTAGCAGTTATTATTTTATTTACCTTTGGAATTTTCTCTTTTCATATTTACATGATCTAAATACCATTTACTTCCTTATCTGCGCATCCATCGTAGTTTTATAAAGAATATAAATTCTCTGTTCAGACACCTTAAGACAACAAGGAGCCAGATTTTAAATTAGTGCGGGGAAATACCATTTATGTGTAAAAACTAAAAAAAGGAATTGCAATGACGTTGCAGAACGTCACTTTTAAGTATTCAATTACGAGGAGCAAAAAAAAACAAAATTGACAGAAACCGCTAAGTGCAGTCGCCGTTTTATGAATCAACCTTAGGTTGCGTTAAATAAAAAATAGGCCTAGACGAATGGGTGCCATATTATGGTTTGATTAACGAAGATAAAATAAAACAAAAAAACAAATAGGACAATAGGCGTTATTTTATGAACAGCCCCTGTAGTTGGAGCGCCATTTTATGAAGCACGACAAATTAGATAAACATAATGATATACATAGACTTGACAAAATTCGTGCTACATAATTTATTAATGCTTCGGTAGCTCTAGTCTCAGAGAATTTAGGCAGTGAGTTCTTACAATAATATTTAAGATAAAGAAAAGAAATTCTTAATTTTTGGGAGCCATTAATAAATCAAAATCTATTACTATATATTTATATAAGATTTACAAAAAATTACTTAAAATGGTATCCCTCTGTATAGTAACGGTACTTACCCTTGGTGTCTGAGGTAGTCTGCTTGTCCTCTTACAATAAGGATCAGAGATGGATTGTGCAAAGATAATAATAAGAAATAAGTTTAAAACATAATTATCATTATTTACTCAGGTAGAAAATTAAAAAAAAAGCGTTTCGTTAAAAGTTCGAAAAAGAAAAACAGGAATTATAAAGTTTATCACAAATACCTGGTGAACAATCTGTTGTTGCTGTAGAGCTGGATCTGGTTACGATCTGTTGTTGCTGTAGTGCTGGATCGGTTAGCTCTTTAGAGCTCTGGCTGTTGCGACGAACTCACTTTCACTTTACTTTTTTAGATTTAAAGTACCTTTACATAACTGTTATTTATATGAAAAATAAAAATTCCATAGTCTTGTTTTATGAAAAGAAAGTAACTCCGTATTTAATTTTTAGTGATACATTACACTGACTCGATGATAAAACATACTTTGTTTAGACTATTGTCTTTAGTCAAAAGACCGGGAACCACGTTCCGGTAAGATTGAATTAAGTTAATTTGCAGAAGGCATGCTAAACGGTAGCTACGTCCGCGAAGGTTGAATTAAGTAGTTATTTTTGCAAGAGACATACTAAACACCGTACTAGGAACACTATTCCATTATTGTACCGGACACAACACAAAGAATATACCGGTATGGTATTTACGACAACATATCGCACTTGTGACTTTTCACTACAGAATCCTCAAGATTCCATTCTGAGCCTAACTCGGCACAGCCAAAAAAAATGCACGTCTTTACTGCATGTCTTCTGAAACTTAATTGATTCTTCTTGTCCTAATTTCGGACAAGATTTCTTTCTCTCGCCTAAATTCACCTCCCATTCTGACAGCCATCACCTACTTTGACCAATAGTGATCTTACCAAACATTTCCCTACCAATCCGGTAACTAGAAAGTTCTACTCAGGACATCCTATAAATGCCATGTTTCTTCTTCTTCGGCCAATCAAAGTCGCTGTCCTCATAGTAACACTTTTAAGGGTTTCCACGAAATCTGCTGCGTTGCAGTTTCTGGTTAGTTTCGAAAATTCAATATTTTAGAGATTTAGCAATACCTCTTACCCTTATTTATGTGACACTTCCTGTCCCAAAATAAACAATTTTTCAGAACTCTGTCTGCAAAGGCTATAAAAATCCTTTATCTTGCAACTTACAACATCGCTGGTGGCCTGTTCTAGGTACTTAAATTTCGAAGAATATTCCTTCGCGTGAGACCTATTTGAAACATATCTTCGGGTGCAAAATTCGTCGTAGTTTAACTATCAAGACAGGGTCGGACTCGCTGATTTTTAAACGGTGATTTCGAGACTGTTTCAAGGTGAAATACTTGATTTTTGGTAACCGTAGCGTTCTTGTTGTGTGTATTTCACTCTAAGCTAGTTCAATTTAGGTAATATTACTAACTTTAAGTTGTAAGGACTTTGTGCTATTCAAACGGACTTGATTTTGATTTTCTATTAATACCTTTACTTAGCGCAGTGTGTAGTGGTTAATTGCATGTTAGTGGCTTTTTGGCCCTGTTTTACCGTTACACCACCACTACCACTGCTATTGTGTTTAGAGAGTTATATGTAACTTGTAATTTATTTATTTATTTATTATTCAAACAAACTATTAGTTTTTTTACATGAATAAATATTACTTATATACATAGTTTCAAAGTACAGAGTATACATTCATCAGTAATTAATTAAAGAAAAGTAAACATCAATAAAAAAATAACAAAATAGCTATTATGAAGAACTGTAGAGTATGAACATCATCAACGGTAGTGAAAGCTGTAAATTTATTAGATGGACAAATTAATAATTCCAGTTACTATTTTCAATCGAAACTTAGCAGGAGAATAAGCCCAATTTAAATTGAATAATTCATTAAAGTGGTTTGCCAACCGGAACATGGTTACAAGAGGTGATCTATTGGTCGAAAAAACTTGAGGTATGTGAAACATAGGGCTAGAGCGCATTCTTCTGGCTGGTACGTTAAATTTAACCAATTCAAGCAATTCGGTAGAATTAATTTTGTTATTAATGACCTTGTATAAAAAAGTCAATACAGAGATTTGCCTCCTATTCTCTAGCGATAAAATTTTAAATTCTTTTCTTAGGCTGGATGTTCTAACAGTATGATAATCAGGATACCTACGGAATTTTCTTAAATAAAGGGACCTCAAAAATTTATTTTGTATTTTTTCTAACCGCTCTAAATTAGTTTGATACTCTGTGTACCACACTTGTAACCCAAATTCTAATTTGCTCCTTACTAGAGAATAATATAATATTTTGAGCGTATTTATGTTAGTAAAGTTATTTGACTGTCTTATTATATAACCCAATGTTCTATTTGCAGATTTTGCGATATTTTTAATGTGGTTACTAAATGATAACATACTATCGTACGTTATCCCTAAATCTGTTTTTTCTGAGTCCCGCTGTAGACCTTGTTCATTCATTAGGTAATCGAATAAGCACGGATTTTTTAAACGCGTTATTGACAATACAGAACATTTATTTATATTAAAATGCAATTTATTTTGACAACTCCATTCATACACCTTGTTTATGTCTTTCTGTAACATGACACAATCTCTAACTGTTTCGACCCGCCTGTACAATTTCAGATCATCTGCAAACATTTGATACATAGAATATTTAAATACCTTAGGTAAATCATTTATAAAGAGTAGAAACAGTAGTGGCCCTAGGTTGGATCCTTGCGGAACCCCCGAATTCATTTCATATTTTCCAGATGTATTCCCATTGTGTTTAACTACTATGCCTCTATTTTCACTAGTAATACCACTAGAGGTCAAATTATTTCCGGAAATTTTTTTGAGATCATGAATATTTTGAAAATTTCCCGAGTCGCAGACGAGGGAAATTTTCTAAAAATATTCATGATCAAAAAAAATTTCCGGATATTAATTTGACTTCGCGTGGTATTCGGTAAGAAAATTCCACACCAAATTTGCATTTGAAAATCCAAAGCTGCATGAACAGATTAATAGCGCGCCATAGCTTTGTCAGCAATTATTTAGGCTTTCAAATTCGTAATTTCTACTCATTGTAGTTGCATGGAAATACCATTTCAAGATAGAAAATAGTATATTCTTCAATTTTACATAAGTTTTGAGTAACTACAAGTGATAGAAAATGAATCAAAACTAAATTATGTAAACAAATAAAAACCAGTCTGTCAAAAATGTTCTGTTATTGTAAACGTCAAAAAATTTCCACTATAATTCGCTGTTGGGTACCCCACGAGCAAAAAATTTCCGATAAAATACCTCCGTTGCCATGGTGATCTGTCAAAATAACGTATTTTGATTGGTTCAAAATTACAGGTGTGGAATTTTCTAAATAATTTTTTATTAATGTAAGAAAGTTTATTGATAGTCCATATCTGCTTAGTTTTTTTAACATAATATCATGATCCACTTTATCAAAAGCTTTTTTGAAATCCGTGTATATTACATCAAGTTGAGATTTACGTTCAATAGTTTCTAATGCATCGTTAGTAAAAAGGAATAGATTGGTATTACTTGATTTGTTGGCAACAAAGCCGTGTTGATGTGGTACTATAAAATTTTCAACATAACGATACAGTTTACAATAAATTATTTGTTCCAACAATTTAGCTGGAGAGCACATAATTGATATAGGCCTATAATTTTCAACGTTCATTTTATTCCCGGATTTAAATATGGGTGAGACAAGTCCCGTTTTCCACATTGAAGGAAATACATTAGTTGATAATATAAGGTTGTAAATATGTAGTAAGGGCTGTCGCACCCACTCACCACACGCTTTGAGCATAAAAGCAGGTATTCTGTCAGTTCCCGCAGATTTCTTAGGTTTTAATTTATTTATCGCATTATTGAAATCAGTCTCATCAACTGAGTCTAAAATAAAAGTATCATTTGTTATATCTATATCTCTATTAAAATTTAAATTATAAGAAGGTTTCTCCTCTGCGTATACTGATGCAAAAAATGTTGCAAAACTTTCGGCAGTCCGTTCTTCCGGTATATCTTGTCCGTTGTAATAATATTTATCACTGTTAGACGTCTTTTTATTATTTCTAATATAATTCCAAAAATTATTTACATCAACACGTATCTCATTTTCTATTTTATTTATATATTCTTTTTTTTTTGTCTTAATTAATTTACTTACCTCTTTTCTACATTCTATATATTTATTTTTGTAATGATCAGATATATTTTTTAATTTTCTGTATCTGTCTTTTTCTTTTAGCGCCCTATTTATGTCAGGTGTAAACCAAACCGGTCTTAATTTCGTATTTTTATGAAAAACATTTTTTGGAACGCACTCGTCAACAACCCTATTCCAGCTATCATAAAAATTTAGTACAGCCTTGTCTACATCAAATTTTTCTTCCAATACCGCATCCCAATTCATGTCCCTAACACGTTCACTAAAGGTTAAAAAATCAGCTTTTTTATAATTTAGTCTAGTTACAATTTCCGTATTCTTTGGTGTAATGCTTCTTTCTATATTTATATTAATCTCAAGCGAGGGATGATATATATCTTCATTAACAAAAGGCAAAAAGTCCCTATTTACTACAATATTTCTAAAATTATTTTCAGATGATATTACCAAGTCCAACGTTCTGTCCTGAAAGTTTTTAATGTTATTATATAATACATACCCATTAAAATCCATAAATTCTTGAAAAATTTCTAAAATATTATTGGATACGTCTAAGTTATATACAGTGCCCGTGATGGCTTTTATATTAAAATCTCCGAAAATATACGTATTATCAGAATGTGTTAAATTATTCTGTAAAAATGCAAAAACCGCTTCGTATACATGTGATGGGCTTCCCGAGGGAATATATAGAGCACAGAAGTTATATTTGTTTTGACCAATTTTCATTTCAATAATAAGCGCTTCAAACGATGTATTATTTCTTATAATTTTCATTATTTTATGTTGATTTTTTACTGCGAAAAATACTCCGCCTCCGGTGTTTTTATTTGTAAATACTAAGTCCCTATCACACCTTACCAGTTTATATGTGGCCAGATCTATTATTTCCCCATCATGCACTCCCGCCTGCAACCATGTTTCAATCGCGATCACAATATCAAAGTCGGTAGCCATAGAGTTTCTATAAAAGTCAGTACATTTGGTGTTCAACCCTCTACAGTTCTGAAAGTAGACATTAAGGTACTGTGACATACCTATTATATAACATGTAAGCCCCCTATTGCAAAAATAAAATAAAAACGAAAATAAACATTGTTAAGCAATTATCCAGTAGAAAATAGTTCACAAACATAATTATTGTATCAAATTTAATCAACGCCCTGTAAAAATACTTTCATTATACAAATTCTACACAAAAGTTTACAAAAATTTATAAAACCATATCATTTGATGACCCACACGTGTGTAATGGTCTTTTCGAAAAAAATAAAATAAAAATAAATAAAATTTATACATTCTAACAAAAATTTGAGCACTAATTGGATTGACAAAACAAAAACACTAAGTTATCTTTAATGATATAGCCATTATTCTCACTTGTTTAGATATTATTGAAGTCTTTAAGCATTTTAACAGTGTTGTCATGTTTTATGAAAATTCTACCATTTTTAGACCAAACTTTTTGTTGCCCATATTTTTCTTTAGCAGATTTTAGAAGTTTATAATTTCGATCACTAAGATTTTCATTAATGTATATACCTGTACATTTTAACGACTTTTTCACATTATATATCTCCTTCTTCTTTAATAGTGAGACGAAGAAAACAATAACAGGTCTAGAACGAACTTGTTCATTATTGACTTTACCAATTCTGTATATGTTGTAGATTTCCCAGTGTGCACATTTAATGTTTAAGGCTTCGTTAAAGACCGTTAGTATTTTGGACATTAAATTTTCATTTTTTTCCTCCGTTACTCCAGAAATTATCAACGAATTTTCTCTTCTCTTCTCTTCCATCTCTTCATATTTCGTGGCAAGGTTTTCAATATTATTTTTATTTGAATTTGCAGTTGTTTCAATATTAGTACACTGCGTCATTAAGTTGTTCAATTTTTCATTTATGACTTCAAACTGTTCAAAGATCTTATTCAATGTTTCATCAGTTTTCGCATTCAGCCTTGGAACAATTTTATTTAGAATAGTTTCCAGCATACCTTCATCCAGTGTGCCAGTAATACTTTTACTTCTAGTTCTATCTGTCATTTTGTTGAAAAATAATAAATTACAGGCTGGTAACAGTGCAAAGATGGACACTTTGTTTCTTTATATTCTAAATATTAATACAAGACACTTACAGGAGTGATATTTTCAGATAAATGCACATACAGACACTTTGTTATGCACTTCACTACTGATATTGCATTAGACAATAATTAATTTCGATTACAATACCACCTAAAATACTTCTTTTGTCAGGAGCTCACAGTCACGATGTTTACAGCGACAGCGACATTCTATCTAGGAACAGCGACATTCAGTAATATATGTATATAACCTATTTATTATTAATATATTTGTATGTATTAAGGTTGGTGTTTTATTTCAGTCTGTATTACCAGTATAAAATATAGCAAGACAAGGTTAGTATTTAATATTTTGTATTTCAGGTGATTGTATTCAGTGTCCTTTAGTTCCTGTTGTTCGTTACTTCAAAAAATCTCGAGCTGTTCAAATTCTGGGCCCAAAACTTAGTTTTTTTCTTTTGCTACAGTTAAGTAGAGCGAGCTTTCAAATATTGTGCCCCAGAAGTTGAGCTGTCAGAGTTGGCGCCCATTTTCTTCTCTCTTTATTGTTCCTTTTATCTTGATCTCTCTCCAGTGGTCTTACCTAGTTGTATTAAGTTCTGTATTAACAGATCTCATTTTCTTTCTAATTACTATCGTTTCATTATCAAATCTTTCCTTTTTATATCTCTAAAGCCAATATTCGGTGCATTGAAGCTAGCCCGAATACCCACTTGAGATTTAGTGTCTCTCTGCCCTTTTAATTATTTTTTTCTTCTTTCTTAGCTAAGCCCCTCTTCTTTTTGTCTTAAATCTCTTCTCATTTATTTTCCCCATATTTCGTCATTCTTTTCTTCAAAAATTTCTATACCCAGAGTATAGATGTTTCAGTTTCCAGCAGCCTGTGATGCTATTAGCACTCCCAGTCTTTTTATAATCTCATTAAAATTATCAAAGTATTTATACTCTATTCGGTTGCCACTATATTTTCTAAAATATGCACCGCCTTTTTTATAAACTCTTTAGCCAAGTTTCGCGTTAGTATTCCTGCTAAATTTCCAGGAAGCGAATTTAAACGAGTTCTAGATGGTTGGGGTCTAGTCTCCAAAACTGGTTTAATAATAAAATCATATTTATCCTTTATTTTTGATGGAATACTTTTCTTAGGTAATTCAGGATTATTGTTTCTATATATAGCATTTGTTCTACGTAATATATCAATATATTCATTAACATCTTCGTTTTTAAACGATACGGGATTAGTTTTAAATAAAAGCTCGTATAAACCTGGTGTTCCGCGATATTTAACGTCTTTGATATTTAAGTCAGCTCCTTCGAAATCAACTTGAGAATCTCCAATAGAAAATTTCTCAGTTTCAAGGTCGTGGTAAATTCCCAGATCGTGGTTGAAATCTCCACTAGTATCTTCTATGTTGGCTTTAATATAATCCTTTGGCAAGGGTGAAGTATAATTCTCAAAAAAAGGTATTCATTACAGCTGGATTACTGATCATCGCATTAAATTCTCTAAGTGTATCTTCAAAATACCGATTAATATCCTCATCCGTGGTATTCGCTTGTCCTTCCGACACAAAAGTTTCTTCTGGTTGTGTTGTTACTTCCCGTGGAATAATAGATTCATTTCCAAAATTAGTAGGTGTTTTCGATTGGTCAGAAATTACACTTTTATTTTTAGTAGGTGTTTTCGATTGTTCATAAATTACACTTTTATTTGGAGATGAATTTTCAGAAAATACGCTCTTATTTGGAGATGAAAATGCTAAACGATAATTAGATTTTCGTATTTTATAGTCCTTTGGTGTGAGTGGTTTATGAAAAGAGTATTGTGGTTCGTATTTAATACTTGGTTCTTGTTTAATAGATGGAACAGTTTCGAGTTTGTGTAAAAGTTCATTAAGTGGTTGAGTAATTGGTCTATAATTTTTTTCTAAAGCAGACTGAGATTGCGCTATATCTCTTTTTAAACCGCGATACTTTTTCTTTGACGCTTGTCGCGATAAAAGCAGTTTCCGTGTAAGTTTGGAATCCATATTGTACTATGAATATGAGCTTAGAGCCTTATATACTTATCGAACCCACACCGATATCGTCCGTTAGATTTGAGGAAGTCTTTATCAATAACAAGAAATCCATGCTTATTTTTCCAGCAGAATGAGCACAAATCTTTAAATTGGTTAAAAGTCATGTCTATATTAACGTGATCATCAAAGATGTGTTTTAAATTTGTAAAGTCTTGTTGAAAAACTACAAGTAAATTAGAATTATCTCTAATTAACTGTTTTGGAATTGCACTGTAATTTTGACACAAATAAAAACAATCTAAGTGTTTATGTCTTCCGTAACAATAATAATTTTGTATAATTTTTTGATCACAGGACGGAATATCGTCGAAAATAACTACTGAATTTTCTTTAATATCATCTGGGGGTAGTACTTTAATAGAATCATTATATTCTTCATATCCAATTTCGTTTATAGGTTCAATCAAGTTTCGCAAATACATATACTTTGGTTGATACAACGACTTTAAATATAAATATATATTCTCAAATCTAAGACCATTTGGATGTTCAATTAAAGACAATAATACATTAGTCTTGCCACAACCACTTGGTCCAACAATTAGAGCCCTTTTAACTCCATTAAAGATGTTCCCGTGTTTTATCTGTTGCTAATTCGTAACATCATCGTGGTTTGAAATGGGTAGAGAGGGTTTTTGTTTATCAATTTTCATTGTGAAAATGAGTTTAAAACTTTGGGTATATATATAGCCTAACACCTATATATAAGAGAAAAATTATGAAAAAAAAAGTTTCAACGACGTATAAAAAGAAAAGGGCGTGGAGTATTAAACTCATTCATTAATAAGCTTCCATTAGAACTTCATCTCCCAGGTTACTCATATTGCGGACCAGGAACACGTTTACAACAAAGATTAGAGCGAGGAGATAAGGGAATCAATAAACTAGACGAGGCTTGTAAACAACACGATATCGCATACTCTACAAATAGTGATTTATCAGCCAGACACAAAGCGGATAGTATTTTAGAAAACAAAGCTTGGGATATTGTAAAATCTAAAGAGATCCCGTTTGGACAGAAGGCAGCAGCTTGGTTTGTAACAACAGCGATGAAGGGTAAACGTAAGTTGGGAATGGGTCTTAAACGCAAAAAAGGTGGTTCTCTTCGTAAAAGAATAAATAAAAAAAAAGAATAATTAAAATCCCAAAAAAGGTGGATTTCTTCCACTCCTTTTACCTCTATTAAGCGCACTCGGAGAAGTCGGAGGAATGGGGGCAAGTATATACAAGACCGAAGTTCGGAAATTTACTGTGAATAAATCGCGAAAATTCTTAAAACTGAGGTGAAAATAAAATTTAAACACCACACCAATTCGTATCTAAGGACAACAGCGAAGTGTACAATCAAAACTCGGAGTGAAACAAACATTTTTAAGTAAATAAAACCTGCAGAGCCAGTGCTGGTCAAAAAACAAGGTTAGCTATAAATAAACAAAACAGTCAATTATTGCATTCCATAAGAAGGTAACTGCTAAACAATTTTTGGCGGTGTTGCCAAATCTGAAAAAAGCACTGAGAAATAGGGAAGAAAGAAATAAATACCCTTTTAAATAGGCCAGTCTAAGAAGGGCAAAAATCTCCGCGAGGTTGAATCGGATTTTTGCACTTACCGCAGACAGCCAAATTATACGTGTGTAAAAAATATATTTACTATATCAAATAGTAACAATCAAATAGTAACAATCGAATAGTAACAACATGGAAGAATTCATAAAAGATTTGCGAGAAAAATTGGACAGAATGGAAACAAGGGATACGAGGATAGAGCAAAAATTGGATTAAATCCAAGAAGAGCTTAAAGAATTAAGAAATCAAAACCAGGAGCTGAAAAGAGAAAATATGACTAAAGCAAGAAATGAGTGAAATAAGAGCAGAAAATAAACAAATGAAAGCTGAAATTAAAGAAGTGCGAGAAGAAATGGAAACGCTAAGCAAACTAAAATTTAAGGAGGCAGTGCCAAAAAGACTAAGCGACCTAGAGGATAGAACGGAAAGAGAGGAGAAAAAGAAAATTGAGAAAAACGTAATAGTCAGGGGAATTAAAATAGGAGAAGAAAACGTAAAAGAAGATCTAGAAAATTTACTAAAAATAAAACTCAACGTTGAAGCTAAAATAGAACAAACAGAGATAATTAGACCAAGAAATTCACAGCCGTTCATAATAGCAAAATTGGAAAATATACAAGATAAAAAGAAAATAATGGAACAAAAGAAAATCCTCAAAGGTACAAAAATATTTATCGACGAACAAAGAACCTATGAAGAACGAAGAATACACAGGCAAGTACAGAAAAGAGCAGAGGTGGAAAAGGAAGCAGGGAAGAAAGTGAAGATGGGCTTCAAAAAATTATGGATAGACGATCAACTTTGGGAATGGAATAACATAATAAAAGACTTAAAGCTGAAGTGTACTGGAAACAACAGAGAAAATCCAAAAAACTGAAAGAATCAAACCGAAGGATAGTGGAAACAGACCCGGCTAAGGAAATGGATAATGATAATAATAAAACAATGTACAAGAAAAAGAGGAATAAAATTAACATGAATAAAAGAGCTAAACCCATTAAAATTGGATCATGGAATATCCAGACAATGCTAAAAGTAGGGAAAATGCAGGAAATTGCTTTAGAAATGGAAAAATACGAACTAGAAATACTAGCACTACAGGAGATATGATGGAAAAATGAAGGAACAGTTAAGAAGAAAAACTTTACTATGTATTACTCAGGAGAAGACAAACAGGGGAAAAATGGAACAGCTTTTATGGTGAGCAAAAGAATGAGAGAAAAAGTTATACATTTCAAAGCTATTAATGGAAGAATCTCCTACATCAGAATCGAAAATAAACAAGCCAATATATCTTTAGTTAACTGCTACGCACCTACCGAGGAAGCAGACCAACAAGATAAAATGGAATTCTATGAACTTTTAGAAGAAACCTGCGAAAATATTCCTAGGAACGATATCTTAATAATACTGGGAGATTTTAACGCGCAAGTGGGAAAAGAGAGCTACAACCAAAATGTAGCAGGTAAAGAAACGATCCACAATGTCACAAACGATAACAGGGCAAAAGTTTGCAATCTGGCAGCAGCAACAAATACCTACATCGTCAGTACGAAATTTATTCATAAAAGGGAACACAAGATAACCTGGATGTTACCAGGGAGATCAGATGGCAACCAAATAGATCATGTTTTGATTTCGAAAAAATGGACAAAGGTAATACAAGATGTGAGATCCTCTTAATAGCCAAACTCAATAATAGCCAAAACATACTCTTAATAGCCAAAATGAAGATGAAAATCATCAAAGCTAATAATAAAGTAGGAAAAAGAAGGAAGTGGAACTTAACCAAATTAAAAGCGCAACAAACAAAACAAGAGTATTCAGAGGAATTAGTACAAAAACTAAAGAGGTACAATGGCACGAACGTAGAAGAGGAATGGAAAAATATAAAAATGAGCATCATAGAGGCTGCGGAGCAAACCATAGGACCTCAAGAAAATAAAAAAACTAAAGAATGGTTTCACGAATAATGTCGATACCAAAGTCAACGGAAAACGCTGGCACGAAACAAATGGCTTGAAAATAGCGGACAAGAGGAAAGAGGACAATACCAGAAAGAAAAGAGAAAAGCGGCCAAACTTTATAAAAGAAAGAAAGAGACATGGATCTCAGATCACATGCAAGAGATTGAAACAAATAATAGAGACAACAAAAAATTGTTTGAATATATAAAACAACAATATAATGGTAACAAAGTGACCAGCAAAATAAGCAAAAAAGATTGGGAAAATCACTTTAAAGATATAAATACAAGCAACCAAGCAATCGACACAGAAGAAGAAGATATAACAGATAACCGAGATGAAGAAGAAGATGCACCTACCTACCAAGAATTTATAGAAGTAGTAAAACAACTAAAATCTGACAAAACTCCAGGACCAGATGAGATTAACAATGAACTTATTGCAAATGGAGGAGATGACCTTCTAAACCGTATATATAAATTAATGGTCAGTATATGGGAAAAGGAATACATGCCTGAAGAATGGAAGAAAGGACTCATTATACCAGTTTTTAAAAAAGGAGAC
The DNA here is from genome assembly GCF_917563875.1 of Diabrotica virgifera virgifera. Lineage (NCBI taxonomy): Eukaryota > Metazoa > Arthropoda > Insecta > Coleoptera > Chrysomelidae > Diabrotica > Diabrotica virgifera. The sequence continues at coordinate 132,390,748 of NC_065447.1, read as the reverse complement.
CCAACGCTTTGCAGCAATTATAGAGCAATTACGCTATTAAATACAACATATAAGATCATGACAACAATTATAAGAAATCGGCTAACCAGATACACAGAAAAAAACTTAGGACCATATCAACAGGGATTTAGAAAAGGGAGATCAACAATTGATGCAATCCACGTTTTAACGCAAACAATCGAAAAAAGTTACGAACATGGCATAGAATTGCACATATTGTTTATTGATTTCCAGCAGGCTTTTGACAGCATCTACAGAAAACAGCTATTAAAAGAAATGAAAAATATGAATATACCTGCAAAATTAATAAGATTGACCAGAATGACAATGATGGACACAACAGCAAAGGTCAAAACAGTGGATGGTGAAACGAAGAATATCAACATAGAACACGGGGTAAGACAAGGTGACAGCCTATCGACAACGCTCTTTAATATAGCCTTGGAGGGAGTAATTAGAAACACAGGACTAACAAAAAAGACAATAATCCAAAGTTCTACACAAATAATAGGGTATGCAGACGACCTAGGGTTGATAGCCCGTGACAAGAGAAGTCTAGAAGATGCACTGCTAACATTGACAAGAGAGGCAAAAATCAGGGGGTTAATAATTAATCAGAAAAAACAAAATACTTAATAAGTACGAGAAATCAAGACCAAGTAAATAGAATAAAAGAGATAAGAATAAGTGATAATGTATTCCAAAGGGTTGACTGCTTTAAATACTTAGGAGTGATAGTAGATGGTCAAAACAGAAGAAGCATAGAGATAAATGAAAGAGTTAAAGCAGGGAATAGGGCATTCTGGAAATACCACAAGTTACTTAAAGATAAAAACCTAAACAAGAAAACAAAGACAAATATATATAGAGCGGCAATTAGACTAGTCATCACTTATGGAGCAGAAGCAATGTGCCTTACAAAAAAAGATGAAGAAAAACTGAGAATAATAGAAAGAAAAATTATTAGAAGAATACATGGCCCAATCAAAACAGATCAAGGAGAAATACGAATTCTGATGAATCACGAAATAAGAAATCTAATGGAAGGAGAAGATATAGTGAGATTCATTAAAGCACAAAGGTTAAAATGGTTTGGCCACATCCAACGAAGAGAAGCAGATGCACTAATTAGGCAGATAACAAATTGGACGCCAGTAATAAACAGACCTAGAGGAAGACCGAAAATAAGATGGGAAGACCAACTGCGAGAGGATATATCCAATATGGAAATTACAGGCTGGAGAGAAAAAATACAGAATAGGAAAGAATGGAAACAGATTACAGAAAAAGCAAAAAAACACGAAAATCTATAAAGGATAATGAAGAGGAATTATGCGGACCAATCCACCGCATGAAATGGATTAAAAGAGCTCATGAACCTGAGCGACCTATACTCTATACTAGAGTGACCGGTCTCTATATATATATATATATATATATATATATATATATATATATATATATATACAAGACCGTTGGAGATGCGAAAGCTAATCGAAATAGTCTTGAAGAACAAAAACGTCATAATCTAGCTATGGAGCAGAAGGGTAAGGGATTATATTTAAGACCTTACAAGGGGTATGGTTTATACTTAAAACTTTATTAAAAAAACTAAAGCTTCCTCATCATGCTTTAACAAATAAAGATATAATAAAGCATGGTAAAGCTCTTCCTTTGTTTAGAGGTGTATTTATGAGAGACCAAATGCCAAAAAAAATTCATAAAAACGAGTGTTGTGTTATAAATTTGGATTCTAACAAAGGAGAAGGAACCCACTGGGTTGCTTACGCAAAAACTAAGTCTAAAATAATTTACTTTGATTCATATGGGGACTTACCGCCACGAAAAAGTGTCATAAAATATTTTTTAAGTAATGGAGATGTACAGATATATTATAATTATGATAAAATCCAAAACGATTCATATAGATGTGGTCATTATTCATTGGATTTTCTATACAACTACTATAAATAGCAAACGATAGTTGTTTATGTTTTAAAACAATGTCTTTCAACTTTACGCTTACTGGAAACTCTTCAAATTTGAGTTATAGTTTTAATCCTCCGATTTACCTTGAAGACGAATTTGATTACGGTATTGGGTTAAGCAGTTTTTATAGTTTTAATAGTATTCCGAATATTAATGATACCAATAACCTTTTCCTTTGGAGTATACAAAATGCTACTTATACCTATAAATTACCAACAGGGTCTTATGAATTAGATGATATTACAAAACTTATAAAAGAAAACATGAAAAAGAGAGATAATGACGCCACTATAGAAATTACTCCACAGCTATCAACCTCCAAAGTTATTATTAATAGTAATCGAGAAATTTCATTTCTTCCCGCGAATTCTATTGGGAAATTATTTGGATTTAAAGCAGGGATACTAGCAGCAAACCAAAAACATATAGCAGATAATCCAGTGGAGATTTGCAGTGCAAACGCATTATGTGTTGATTGTAACATAGAATCAGGATCCTATTTAAACGGAAATCCAGTTCACATTATCCATCAGTTCTTTCCAACCGTTCCAACTGGGTATAAAATAGTTGAGGTACCCCAAAATATTTTGTATTTTCCAGTGAGTATTAAAACAATCTCTAACCTTACAGTAAAAATTATCAACCAAGTAGGTAAACTTGTTGATTTTGGAGGAGAAGAAGTAACGGTGAATTTACATCTTAGAAAACGTATATAATGGTTCTAGTTTTTTCTCGCATACCAAAAACATATATAAAGAGAATACCTTCTAAAAAAATATCTCCATCTATACCAAAAACGTGTAAAAGGAGAGTACATTCTAAAATAATATTCTATTCTAAATTCTAAAAATTCTAATTCTAATTCTAAAAAACTATTCTATTTTTATTTTTTACAACTTGTTTTCCTTTGTAAATGAATATAGTTGGGTAGGTATATGTAATGTATCCAGCTCTCGGACTATCAACTGCGTGGTGCGCGCGCAACGAAGAATTATTTACACGCATGCGCGAACTATTTTCAGATTGGCATGGCGTCCTCATGCATTATTGTTTACATGTAATTATTTATATTTACGTAATATGTACCTACGTTTAAATAAACGGATAGTAATTCCAAATTACTGTTGTATTAATTAGATATTATGTCAACCCAGGCTCGTACTTTAAACTGGCGGCGAGGATAAATGGAATTTAAGTCCTTTGTTCTTTGTTCATCCAGGAGATATAATAAGACAAGGTTAGTAAACATGGCAGCTTACGGAAACATAGAAAATTTCAATACTAATGAGCCAAAAAATTGGGACTCCTACGTGGAAAGAATGGAGTTCTTCTTCACGGCTAATAATATCACGGACCCAGAGAAGAAAAGAGCCACATTTCTGAGTCTGTGTGGGGCAAGTACTTATGAAATTATAAGGTCTTTGGTTGCACCAGCAAAAGTTAGTGATTCGAGCTACGAACAGGTCACTGCCGAGTTGAAAAAACATTTTGCGCCAAAAACGTCTGAAATTGTCTACAGATTCAAATTTTATAGGCGAAATCAGCAAACGGGTGAAACAATTTCTGTGTATCTAAAAGAATTGCGAAAATTGGCAGAACCATGTGATTTCGGAAATGGCCTGGACGCAATGCTACGAGATAGATTAGTCTGTGGCTTATTGGATGACACCTTACAGCAAAAGTTGCTAGCCACAGAAAAGCTAAAACTTAAAGACGCACAAGACATGTGCCTGGCACACAAAGTGGCTGTTCAAAGTTTGCAGGTGTTACGAGAGAGTGAACTAAACGCAGTAGGTTTTTGTAGAAATCAGCCAGGACAATCAAAACAAAAATCAGAGCTGATCGCGAACGGAAAAAGTGTTTTCGGTGCGAGTAGTGATATATTGTTCGTGCAAAATGTGGTGGAACATCTGGCCGTGAACACCTGGCATCCGGTCTAAAAATAGGGTTGGGAATATATGATATTGTTCGAGCAAAATGTGGTGGAACATCTGACCGTGAACACCTGGCATCCGGTCTAAAAAAATAGGGTGGGGGAATATATGATATTGTATCAGCAAAATGAGGAACATCTGGCAGTCTACTGGCATCCGGTTTGATATCTGTGTGCGAAACGAGGAGGCTAATGAACTGGGACATCTGGTTCGGTAATAACAAAGAGTTCAAGAAAGGATCTATGATACTGTATAGTGTGGGAATTCATTTCATGGTTTTTCTCATGCAACTTGGCAGCTGTCGTAAAGCGGACATTAAGACATAATTAAAAAATTTAAAAGAGCCTCCAGGGTCCGGTCCTGGAAATCGAAAGTGAACAACGTGAAAAATTTAGCTCTCATAAAAATCAAAAATTAAGTGGTATAAACAAATAATAAAATATTAAAAGTAAGATTAATAGTTAAAGGAAAGTGCAGTGTACGACACAACGCAAAATCCTTCAGAAAAACTGTAAGTTAATGCATGCCTAGATTAATATTCATAAAATCAAAAATCCAGTTCCTAATATTTAAGCATATTATAATCAAACACTAAATAAAATAAATCAGGAACAAAAAACTTGTCGAGAATAGATTAAGACCAGCCGTTTAGCAAAATTAAATATAAAAGTCAGGGACGGCTTTGGAAAATTTAATCAGGTGGAAGATAAATTAAATTAAAGTAGGTAGGTAGTGTTTTTCTCTGAACGGATAGGGTGGAAGACACTGCCAGACGCCAACTTTAAACAAAATAAAGTTACGGGTATAATCCCACTCGAATGAACAATAAAAGGAGCAAACCGGAGCATGATAATTCGTTTGACAAAGAGGAAGCATTTAAGAAAAGTAAGTCAACAATAAGAACACCACCCCAAAAAGACGATAAGGAAAAGCAAGAAATGGATGAAATAAAGAACATATTAGCAGAACTGAAGCAGGAGATTAAAACAGAAATAAATAACTTAAAAACAGAAATGAAGGAAGAAAATAAGAAGACCAGAAGTGATATAAAAGAACTAAAAGAAGAAATAAAACAAAATAATGAAGAAATAAATATTATAAAACTAGAAATCCAAAAAATGAAAAATGAATGGACTAAGGAAAGACAAGATTTGATAGAAGAAAATGAATTGTTTAAAAAAGAAATTAAAAAGATAACAGAAGATATAAAAGAACTCCAACGAACAATAGAAATAATGGACAAAGACAAAAGGAAAAATAATTTAATTATTAGTGGGTTAGAAATTGATACTGACGATTCAGCAACACTGAAAGAAAAAACAACAAATATGATTGGAAAACATTTAGGTGTAAATATTAATATTAAAAGAGCATGTAAGATTGGAATAAGAACATGCTTAATAGAACTAGGAAACGAAACAGAAAAAACAGCCATTCTACGAAATAGGAACAAACTAAAGAATGTTGAACCCAAGAAAATATGGATAACAGAGGACCTTACAAAAAAAGAGAGAGAAAAAATGAAATCTCTAAGAGACAAAGCAAGGGAAATGAGAGATAAAGGAAAAACAGTGAAAATTGGGTACAACAAAATTACAGTGGATGGTAAGGAATGGAGATGGAACTACAATGAGGAAAAGGTAGTGGAGGTAGCGAGTCCAAAAAACTAGCAGAGCGACAGAGAAGAGACGAAGTAGATGCCAGACAAGGATCAGAAAACAAGGAAATTACGAATACACTGGACAATGAAAATAAAAGTATAGACTCGATTAGTGATAAGATTAGGTTTAGGAGTTCAAATGTTAAACATAATAATAGAAATAGGATGGGTGGTGGAAATATTGGTAGTATAGGTAGTATAAATAGTAGTAGTAGTAGTAATAACAATAATGGAAAATCAAATACTAGTTTTGTAAATGAAGAATCAGAACAAATAGGAATAGCAACATGGAACGTGACCTCTCTAAATGGAAAGGAAATAGAAATAACTGAAGAAATGGAAAAAATGGGTATCCAAATAATGGGAATAAGTGAAACAAAAAAGGTAGGAGGAGGGCACATAAATCTAAATGAGGAATATAGTCTTTATTATTCAGGAGTACCGCAGGGACAAAGAGCAAAGGAAGGAGTTGGTATAATAGTAAATAAGAGACTAGAACCAAGAATAACACACTATGAAACATTATCATCTAGAATTATAACAATCCAAATGGACCTAAAAGACAAAATAGGATTCATACAATTATATGGACCAACTGAAGGCAGAGATGAAGAAACGATGACAGAATTCTACAATGAACTCCAAAGAGCACTAGACAAATTAAGAGAATCGAGAGAGAAAATCATAATTTTAGGAGATTGGAATTCAAGAGTGGGCAAGGATGTCAACAAAGGATTAGGATGCATTGGAAAATACGGAGAGGAATGTTTGAACAGGAATGGTGTCAAAATGCTAGATTTCTGCCAAGCAAATGACCTACTAATAGGAAACACATTTACAAACCAAAACATCGAAGACAAATATACGTTCGTGGCGGAAGAGAGAAGAGCGAAAAGTTTGATAGATTACATAGTTTATACGATAAAACTAGAAGATAAAATACATAACGTCTTAACTGAAAAGGAACCGGAACTAGCTACAGAGCACAGGATGGTTACTGCAAAACTCGAGGATGAAAAAATAAAGGAGGTGGAAAGAAAAGATTACCAAAGAGTAAAAGTAAATAAGCTCAAATTAGAACAGGTGCGCGAACATTACAAAAAAGAAACAAATAGAAGATTAAGACAACTAGAAAACCAAAAAGAGGCATGGACACTGGAAGAAAGATGGAACGCCTTCAAAGTAGTCATAAAGTCTACAGCAACAGAAATATGTGGAATCAGAAAACATAACAAACTCCATAAAAGAACGAGATGGTGGAACAATGAAGTTAAAACAGCAGTGAAGAAAAAGAAAATAGCATGGAAAAAATACATTGAGACCGAACTGGAAGAAGATAAAGAAGAATACAAAAGGCTGAGACGATTAGCGAAAAACACCATAAAACAAGTAAAAACAAAAACGTGGGAAGAGTTTGGAGAAGAATTACAACAAAACTATGTAACAAATAATAGAAGCTTCTGGACAACAATCAGACATATGAAGAAAGGAAAACATAAAGAAATAACAGCCGTAAGGGATACAACAAACCAAATCCAAACAACTCCAGAACAAATAGCTAAAGTATGGAAAGAATACTATGAAAACAAATTTAGAAATGCAATAATAGATGATAGAAATGAAACATATCAAGATAACGAGAACAAAGAATTAGAGCAAATAAATAGAGAAGAAGTAATATTGGAAGTATCAAACGTAAAAATAGGTAAAGCTGGAGGGGATGATGACATAGACCCGGAAATGGTCAAGTACATGGGAGAAGAAGGGATAAACTGGTTGTTGAAAATATACAAAGAGGCATGGGAAAAGCAGCAAATCCCAAAAGACTGGCAAAGTAACCTTATAGTGCCAATATACAAAAAGGGAGAACACGTCAACTGCGAAAATTATAGAGCAATATGTTTATCATCGGTATGTTTTAAAATATACACGAAAATAGTAGAAAAGAGGCTAAGACAAGAGGTAGAAAAAGAACTGGGAGAAGAACAAGCAGCGTTTAGACCAGAAAGACAGACAAACGATAACATTTACATCATTAGAAATATAATAGAAAGAAGTATTGACTCGGGGGGAAAGCTCATTCTAGCATTCATAGATCTAAGGGCAGCATTCGACTCTATAGAAAGACAAATTATATGGAAATGCTTGCAGAACATGAAAGTACCAAGTACACTGATAAAAATAATTGAAAATATATACGGAGTAGTAAAAGGACGTGTACAGATAGCAGGAGAAAGATCTGAAGAATTCAATTGGGAAAGAGGTATCAAGCAAGGAGACAGTCTTAGTCCGCTACTATTCATAATAGTCATGAATGAATTGACTAGAAATACTGGAGAAAGAACGAACCAAATACAGACAACAATAGGATACCAAAGATTACAGCCAATAAAAATAGAAGCCCTATTGTATGCGGATGACATAGTCCTTATAGCAGATTCCGTGACAAAAATGCAAAAACTCATAAATATATGGACAGAAGAAATAGAGAAATTAAAAATGGAAATAAACATCGAGAAAAGTAAAATAATGGTCATCGGCGAAAAGGAAGAAAATGAAGTAATTATAAAATGCAAAAATACTCAACTGGAAATAGTTACAGCATATGATTATTTTGGAAGTATTATTACCAATGATGGGAAAATAGACCTCGAAATAACAAACAGAACTAAAAAATCAAATAAACTGTACTACGCACTAGCGCCAATTCTGAGGAAAAAAGAATTGTCCCACGAAACAAAAATTAAAATATATAATACGATTGTGATACCGACGATACTGTATACAAGCGAAAATTGGACTTTACAGAAAAAGCATAATAGTAGGATAAATGCAATTGAGATGAGACATTTACGTGCTATAGCCGGAAAGACCAAATGGGATAGAATAAGAAATGAGACAATAAGAGGGATAACTAAACAGGAACCAATAATGAATAAAATAATAAAGAGGCAATTAAACTGGTATGGAAATCTGATGAGAATGAAACCTAGTAGACTAGCAAGGAAAATTCACGAAACAAGGAATATTACAAAAAAGAAAAAAGGCAGGCCGAAGAAAAAATGGATACAGCAAATAGTAGAAGCAGGAAAAATCAAACAGAAAACGCTAGAAGAAATGAAACTAATAGCACAGGACCGAAAAGAATGGAAGAGATGGGTGAATATGTAGCTAAATTAAACCCAAATCCGACACCTGAAAGGGTATAAGGAAGGGGAGAAAGAAAGAAAGAAAAGAGCCTCCACACACACTGTGAGAAAATAACAAACACAGTTGGTGGTATTTTTTGCGAAAAATATAACTATGCAGAAACATAAAACAGTCGTGTGAACTGAAGACATCTGCTTGTCTTAACAATATCCGATCTAAGCGCCGAGGTTTTTAATATCTAAAAGTAACTTAACCATCTGGCAGTCTAGTCAGCATCCGGTTTGATATACTTCGTGCCAAACGAGGGAAGCAACGACCAACAGCGGCAGTAAACATTCGGTCTAAAAATAGCATTAAATCAATAACATATTTAAGGCGAATTTAAGGCCTCTTCTTCTTTCCGTCTCTCGCAAAGTATAATATACACGGCGTAGTCAGAAAGTCAAACCAATTTTTCTTCTTTACATGTGTTGCAAAGTATATTATACAGGGTGTAGTCGGAAAATCAAACCAATTTTTCTTTCCGTATGTCGCAAAGTATAATATACAGAGTGTAGTCAGAAAGTCAAACCAATTTTTCTTTACATGTGTCGCAAAGTATAATATACAGGGTGTATGCAGAAACACAAACAGTCGTGTTAAATGAAGACATCTGCTTGTCTTAACAATATCCGATCTAAGCGCCAAGGCGCCTGGACGTGAGAAAATAACAAATACAGTTGGTGGAATTTTTTGTGAAAAATATAACTATGCAGAAACACAAACAGTCATGTGAAATGAAGACATCTGCTTTTCTTAACAATATCCGTTCACAGCGTATAATCCCATTTGGCTTAAAACAAAAACAACAAAAGTTTGTTTTTTAGACAAACTCTCGGTAAATGAACTCCTCCGACAATTCCCACCGTATCTTGAATCACATCTGGCTTACGGCTTGCAATTACGCAACATAAAAATTCACTGGGATGCAGGATGCACATATGCTCTTCATTAAATGTTATAGCAAGCACAGAACAGGGGCATCCTAAGATCTATTTATCTCTCTTTAAGCAATCAATTTATGTATTCATATTTTTTAAGACAAAAATTATTGAAAATAACCATATAATAAGGTATAGCGCATACGTTGTTTCTGTCTTTTAAAATTATACTCCTTGAAAAATTATTCAATAGATTTTTTAGCTGCATTTTTATTATAATCAGTTGCATGTAGCTACCATTTTTTTTCAATTATTTTTTAAAATAATTCTTATAACTCAGTCAAACTTTGGTTAATACAAAAAATCTTTCTGTAAAAATTAATAAAGTGTCCTTTTATCTTTTCAAATAATTGTCAGAAATACGCAAAACTGTTTTCCTTAATAACCTTTGCTGTCCTCTCCACATAACATAACAAAGTTGAAGCCACACAGAGGTTGGGCTTGCTTTTCAAGAACTTGAATTCCATGTAGGGTTGATACGCCTTTACCCCGGAAGTTTTAATATGGTCTGCTACATAGATTCGTACCTCTGACGTGGCAAATATTGCATCCTCCACTTTAATAGAATGCAAGGTCTGCAATCTTTGTCCCGTTGCTAAGGCCAGTAGCGTGACCAGTTTCTTGGATAATTGTAATATGGTTAATACACTATTTTCCTCCAAAGAATCCAAATAATTGAAAACAACCTGTGGATCCCACGTTAATTTATATTTGGGTCGTGATGGCCTAATCCTAAATACTCCTTTTAAAAATCTTTTAATCAAAATATTCATACTTCACCTTCATAACTCATACTTCATACTCATACTTCAAAATATTCATACTTCATAACTCACAAGAACTCATTATTCTTTAATAATATTAAAGCATACGTTCGACCTGTGTATAGTAGACGTAACGGGGAGACCTCTCCCTAGTGGTGGTCACCATAAGCTTTGTGCTAAATGTCCCGTAAAAATATATTCTACATTAGACAAAATATAGGACATAACTCACAAGAACTCATTATTCTTTTATAATATGGAAGTATACATGGTTAATTAAACTGATTAATATTCACCCTAAATGGTGTCTAGGCTAATATATGTCCAGCTTATTGAGACATTTTGCTAAGATATAGAAAATAAAATTTCAGACGTGTTTCCTGTAACTAAAGGCTATGTTCTTTGCCCTCCCCAAATCTATATTCAGGAAGCATTAAGAGGAGAAAATTCTCAGGAATGAAAATAGAACTCGGAATTGACTGCAATGGAAGAGTCGCGAGGTAGACTTTTGATGATTTGTAGATGAGTTAAAGATGTAAAAGTTGTATTAAGTAGTGGATATAATGAAACCGCATCCCTTTGAAGCCATGGATGCTAGTGATTCGATTAAATGAAATGAGTATTTTGAATGGGTACATGATGAACATTGTATATTGTATGCAGAGGCGTGCGGTCCATGGAAGCGTGGGAAGCACCGCTTCCCTATTTATACGTAGATATAAGAAAATATATTATTAATTAATATTTAAAAATCAAAATTTTTTCCCTAATCCAAGTAATCTACATATTACCTAGGCAATAGGCATTGAAAAATGTTAAAAATTAATCGCGTACGAACGAACTCAATATGCACACAATTCAACTATTCCGTCCACTCCTGACAGAAGCGCATCTCAAAATCACCGCTTGTCATGCAGTTGTCCCGTTTAAAAATTGGTCAGGGTTCAATGACCGCACCCACTAGTCGCGCGAATTTTGGTACTCTGGAAGCGATCGTCCTATCGCCTTTCCGAAAGTGAGATGCCCCGACTGTTACTGCTGCTAAGGGGTGTTTAGGTATTACATACATTCGCTTAAAGAATATTTCGATTTAAATTTTTTGCAGAGATTTTTCCTTTTACTGATCTTTTATTTGACATTTTACAGAAATCAAATGGTATTGCATTTTGTATAAGATAAATTGATGACTTTATTAATACGATAATTAAAAAAACGAGAGCAGTTTAAAAATATTCGGGATAAAACTGAACATATGGGGTTTGAACATGAAAGAAAAATAATGAAGATTGATAATTTTGGAGACAGAGAGACAGAGAAAACAGAGGAAACAAAGAGACCTTTTGATAATATTCTACAACAAATGAATTCTAGCTTTCAAAATTTTAACGATTTAAAATTTGTAATATTATATATCATCTTAATATTTCTAATTATTAAAGCTCGGGAAATATGCACTTAAAAAACCCTAAAATATGCATGCAATATGCACAAAAAACAGTTGAAATATGCACTAAAATATGCTTTTATGCATTAATGCATATAAATAAAAAACGCAGTAATCCTTGTATTGAAGGTGTTTAATTTATTTTAGGCTAGTCACAAATATTTATTTATTTATTGAAATATCTATTACATAGGTTCTTTCCTCCCCTACTATAAGCTAATAACAAATTTTCAGCTTGCTATTAATAAATTTTTTTTTGGTACGCGGAATCCATGCCTATTACATTTTAACGTAAAATTACATTCAGCTTATATTTTTAGACAAATATTTAAAAATTAAAACAATAATTAAATTAAACATATTACTTACCGGTTTGTTACAAACCGTGCAAAATATATGGCTGCCATCAATGATTTTGAACTCTGTTTTACTATGAATCCACTTCTTCAGAAGAATTGATTTACTTGCACTTCGTTTTAGCATTATCAAACACTTTTGATACACACTTACACAGAACTTAACTGAACTAACTACCGTTGCAAAGAAAAATGAATTAAAAATTTGTAAGTCCAGTGCCTTATTGCAGGATAGGCACATGCCGGTATCTTTACAATAGTATTACCATTGTTTAAAAAAGAATTGCCACTGTTTTTTTAACAATGGCATTACCTATAAATCAGTCGCTTTCGAACTGGAAGTTGATACTTGGACATTAGTGGAGTTAAAATTGTTAGACAAGTATATTAAGACGAAATTAAGCTTGATCAATTAAACTTTTTTTTACTTTTAAGGACATAAGGGCAAGTTCTTTAGCAGAACAGAATTCAAAATTATTCTGCACGTTATACCTACCTATTTGAAGCATTATTTGGTTAAAACATCTCATTTTTTGGTAGTAAAAAATATATTAATTTGTCTGGACTAAAGGTGGTAAAATAATATGGCCTGGAAATTATATTTATTTGAATCTGCCGACAGACGATAAATAAACAGCCAGCGTCAACTACAATTTGTTATTTGTTAAGCTTTCGGCTTATGGGCTTCTCGCATTGTCTATAGGTCTATTGTCCTATTATGCTAATACCAAGATATCATTATATTTTTATCTGCCTAGCTAAATTGCATTACTTGTGTCCTCAGATGTTTGTCTGTATTGTGATATATATCTGAAAAAGGCCGAAAATATGCACTTTTAATAAATGCATATGCATTTATACAATTTATCCAAAATATGCAAATATGCACTTAATATGCATTTTGCATATTTCCCGAGCTCTACTTATAATCCTCAAAATAAATTCAAATAATTATTACAAATTTTTGCATACAAAAAGATCCACAGACACCTTGAAACACGCTCAAAGTCCCCAGTCTAAATATCGCAAAGTCCGACCCTGTCGTTATGGGTAGAAATGAGACGGGAATCGTATTCTGCACACAAAGTGTTTTTCAACAGACCACACGCAAAACGAAAGATAATATTCTTCGAAATTTTACGTACCAATAAAACATGTTTCCAATAGACCCCCGATAAGTGGGACACATGGCTATTGCAGTAGGTAGAGAGACAAAGAGATTTTATGGTTTCGGAGACACATTTCTGAGGATTTGTTTATTCTGTAACAGGAAGTTGTCTCATAAATAAGACTAGTAGATATTTGCTAAGTGCTCAGTTATAGAATTCTGGGAACCCAACAGAAATGCGACGCAGTAGAATTCGTGGAAACCCTTGGATGGTGGTCAAGTGGGAGGTCTTGAGTATAATTTTCTAGCAGTCCGATTGGTAGGGAAATGTTTGTTATGATCCCTATTGGTCAAGGTAGGTTATGACTGTTAAATTGGGAAGTAACTTTCTTTTTTCTGAAAGTGGGAACCAAGTTTGAGAAGGTAGAAAGAGTCAGTTCCATTAGGGCCATCATCATGTTCGGTTCTGTTAAGCAGTTCCATTAGGGCCGCCATCAGGTGAAGTTTAGTTTTGAGTTCCAGGAGAGTTCAAGTTGAGTTAGCCTGGAAGGGTCCGTTGCTTGCAGCGGTACCTGAAGGGTTAAGTTAAAAGTGACGGTAAAATGTAATTACCAAGTCTTCGGCCGGCTGAGAACAATAGCGCGGCGATGCAGTGTGATGGATAAGTGGGACTCCGGCAATTTTCGTTGTGGTCAAGCGAATTGTCGTTAATTTGTAGATACCATTTTTGGTATTTTGTTTTTTTTTGTGCAGTCAGAACCAGGAATGATGTCGTATAATTTTTCTATTTTTTTTGTTACTAGTTTCAACCCCCTAGTTGAATACTAAGCTGGCTAGTAAATTTGGGTCCAGTTTAATGAACTTTTGATAATTTTGTTCGAGTAAAAGTAAATTTTGATCCAGTTTAATGAACTTTTAATAAGTTTGTTCGAGTTGAACGAAATAGTTTTTTTTTTTGAGAATGCAGAATGCATCCATAGCTGAATTTTTCTATACTAAAATTTTTGTAATGAACTATGGATAACCATATGTACTGTTGCTGTGGCTATTAACAATGTGAAGTGTTTTGCGCGTAGTGAAATAGCGTTTTGGACTTGCGGACCAACCGGCAGCCAGAAGAAAACAGGACATTCATTGTAAAGGTATCATTTCTATGTTGTGTAGAACTTTTCGTTTCATTTTTTTTTATTTATGGTAATCTGGTCTCTATTTGTAACACCGAGAGACCAGAGATTCATTTTTTTTGCTCTTTAATAAATAATGTTTGATTTACAAAATATAAATTTATTATTTCTTTCCTTCTCTCTTGAATCGTAAGAACATTAAAGAATTGACTGAGTATAGAATTTTGAGTATAAAGTAAATAAGGTAAGTTACATTATAATATGTTGTATATTATGTATATTTTTTATTTGACTATGTTTTCTGTTTTATTTTGATTTATCTTCCTTTGTTTTATTTCTAATTTTTTTTTGTATAAAGTTTGGTTTCCCTTAGGTAACCAATGGCGCCCAATATTTTATTTTTTCTTTATTTTTATTTTACATCCTTATTTCGATTTTTCTATCTTTTAATTTTTCTAAGCTAATAAGAGTATACTATGAACATCTATTAAAGAATTTACTTCCTAAATTCTCTGAGACTAGAGCTTCCGAGGTACTAAAAAATTATGTAGCACGAATTTTGTCAAATCTAAGTATATCTTTATGTTTATCTAATTTGTCGTGCTTTATAAAATGGCGCCCAACTACAGGGGCTGTTCATAAAATGGCGCGCAACGTGCGAGCTATATCTTTTGTCTTTCATAAAAAGGCGCTCCAATTACTGGGGCTATCTTTTGTCTAATTTTTATTAGCTTTCTTACATAAATGACACCCATGCGGGGAATTTTGTCTTTTTTAACTCTTAATTAGCATTCTACAGTATTTTCTATCTATTTTTCAGTACCTATATTCGATTTTAGTTACATTTTATTTGCCTTCGTTCGATCTTAGTCCTTACGATCAGCTGTAACCTATATTTTTACGGCGCGAGAGATTTTGAACCCTCCGCATATAGCAAATCTTCGATCCCAGCCGTCAGCCGATGCTCTGACCGGCGAGAATCATAAACCTTTTTCGATTACGGGGGTATGGCAAACAGTTGTTGAATTTTTACCCCGTTGCATTTGGTATTTTGTGTTTGATTTATGAAAATAAATACTATTATTTTCAAATTTTATTATTTTTCGTGTAGTAACTTATCTACTCAGCTCAAAGTCTTACGATCAAGAGAAAGGATCATTTATTGGTTGTGTTTATGTTTTACAATGTATTGTAAAAAATCTTTTTTCGTTAAAATAACGAAGAAAACTGTAAAACTTTTTCTGTAATTGATTTAATAGCACTGGCGGATCCAGGGGGTGTCACGGGGGTCATGACCCCCCCATAATTGTAAACCCACGTATCCTAGGGTTGGTAAAAGTAAGTGACCTTGCATCAGAGATAGGTAATTAAATCACCCTCAAGATCCCATGACCCCTCCCAAACAAAATTTCTGGATCCGCCACTGTTAATAGAAACATTCAGCTAATGATTTTTAGACAATAACCTTTTCTTTGTCTAAAATAACGTAATTCAATTTAATTTTCATTTTTTTTTTGTCGTTAATATTTTTATTTTCGACTTTAGCTTATTTTTTAATAACAATTTTTAAATATTTTCATATCATTTAACAGATTAACTATTAGGTAAAGCCTATATATTTTGTTTTGCCATTTTGTTTACGTATTTTTGGAATCTGTTGAGATGTTCGACGGATTAATAATCTGTTAGGTTTGAAAATTATTTTTTTTGAGTTATTTTGTGTTGCGGTCCAAAAACCTTTTTTATTTTTACTTTGTAGGAGACCAGCTTGATAAACGCGTTGTTTGTCTGTGATAGCGAACTTTCCTACAAGTTAAATTTTTTAGTATGGTCGATTGTAGTACTTATTTTATTTTTTTAACATCAGTATTTGTGGTTTAATTTTTGTGTTCTTAAGAGATTTTCTGAAAATTTTCAGGGCTTACAGTCTTTTAAGAGATTTTAGTTTCGATGGTAATTTCCATTAGGAATTTACACGTTCGATAATTATCTTCCGATGGTGGGGTGGATACACTCTACACGTTCGGTATATTAGTTTCGATGGTGGAGTTTTGAAAAAAAAGTCTACACGTTCGATATTTTGGTTCGATGCAAGTTCGTCTGACGTTCTTAGCAATCGATTTTGTTTTGAGTTGTTATTAGAACAAATTTTTGGGTGTAGCCCACAGCCTATGTTGTGTTTGTTTGTTAGTCAACTCACTTTATTGTTAGACCACCTTGATTTTTTTTGTACTACATTAGATTGACCCAGTAAGAACATATACGGTTCTTTATTTTATTTAACGTTTTTTTGAAGTTTTGCCGACGGATGGTAAACATTTTTTTGCTTTTGGTTTGCTTTGATTTGCTCTTGCTTATGGGGTCTGTACAAGAATTCATCTGTACTCAGTAGATATATCTTAAAAACATCCTGTAATTATCTACGGTAATTACTTTTAGTTATTTATGTCATCATAACAACATTACAACCTTCATTCGATTATATAAATATTGTTATCCTAGATCACGATTCACTAATAATTGCAGAGTCAATTATAAACACTTTTCATGGTCGATGCTGAATAGGCATTTCTAAATATATAAACAGTAAAACTATAACAAGGGAATTCATATTATTATATTAGACATTCGTCATTCTATTTTGGTGATCAGACGTAATATTTCCACATTAAAGATAGTGTCTCTTTCTACACGAGACGTTCTTTGGGTGCGGTGCTACCAGCTTATGATCATGTGAGTGTAAATAAAACAACTCAACAAGTAAAAGCGTATCAATTATTCCACCCCTCGGATAAGGGATAACCACCCTCACCGGGAGCAGATAGCCTTAGTGCCCAGGGCTGTCATATGGCGATCCAAGACCAGGCGAGAACTCAGAACTAGCAGTCTAGAACGAGAAATGAGAAAACACGTCAATGTTCAGGCACCTAGACCACCTTAGACAACAGTGTGGTATGTAAAATGGATGGAGACATCAGGCCGACGCGGAGCTGAAAATGGAATAGTATGGAGATGGAACATCGTGGGACAATGGAAAATGGACAATGCTATGGAACGTGCAGCGAGGACTTGTGATACGAACAAAGACGTGTAAAAGTGGTAAGTCCATATTAGCTATTTTTATGGTATTTCCTGATTAATATAAAGTATAAAGTATGAACATTATGTGCTACCTTAATTACATTAATATATGTTTCAAATTTACCTATTTTTACTTAATTATTCTATTCTATTACCAATATTTATCAATATACAAAGATTTTTTTTACCCTCATATTAAGTTATTATAGGACGCAATGATACAATTTTATATGATTTTTTACATATTTATCAACGTATACTTTATCCTTGCTAACCTTTATTCATTTATTATTTGACTACTGATTTTTAGTACATTTTTGCAATTTTTTATGATTTTAATATTTGCTATCGTAAATATACCTATCAAAATAAATATACGATATAACAAATATACGCTATATGCATAATACATTTAAATTATTATTCTAACTACTTACTTACAAGGGTTAATATAACGTTATTTATTTTTGAATTTTTTATTACCACTGCAATTTTTACATATTTTTACCATATATTGACGTATTATTTTATCTCCATATTTTTTACTATATATCTATATACTACATATCTATATACACCGTAAGACTATCGAATTTATATTTTCGCTAAGAAGTGCAGAAGCTGAAAAAAAAATTATGTATAAATGAGTAGCAACAAAGTTACTTGGGAAGATTTTGTCAAAATAGTTGAGGAAATTGCACAAGAAATAGACAGGCAAAGCAGAAGAGTCTTAAAGAAAAAAGTTCCGAAATCTAAGGACATAAAGGAAGAAGTGACGACACAGCTAATTAAAGCTTATAACAAGTTCACGCAATTGACTAGGAAAAACTGGGAAGCACTTTCGGACAAACAAAGGGAATCGTGCAACAAATATTTTGGAAAAATCAGAGACAAAGTTATACGATCATTTCAAGCAGTAAATGTGAGAACAGTGGTTCCAAGTTCAATACATCAACCAATCGACAAGGAAGTTGAAGAGGAACAAAGCGATGAGGAAATAGAAGAAGGAAAAAGCGACGAGGAAGGAGAAGAAGAAATAATTAACGACGGAATAAAAGAGGAAAAAGGTGACATAAAACAAGATATAACAATATTAAACATGGCTTTGACAATCAATGAATTTTTGAATATCGCAAGCAAGATATTGCCCAACGAGTTCGATGGAAGCGCAGGGAAATTACAACCATTTTTAGACGCATTAGAACTACTTGGAAAATTGGCAGAAGGTCATGAAGACACAGCTGTAACGCTAATAAAAACGCGACTCACCAATAAGGCTAGGAACCTAATAACCACAGAAGATACGATTCCACGGATAGCTGAAGCACTAAAGAAAGAATTAATAGGTGATAATCCGAAGAATTTAATAGCCAAATTAGCAAAAAAAAGGCAAGGGCATAGAGATGCAGCAGTGTACGCATCTGAAGTGGAAGAGTTAGCAGAACAATTAAAAGTAGCATACATAGCGGAAGGAATGCCACTTGACTTAGCAAAGAAATATACGACGGAAGCAGTAGTAACAACAATGAAACGAAACGCTAATGCAGAGAAAGCTAAGCTAATACTGGAAGCAGGTAACTTTACATCACCGCAGGAAGTAGTATCTAAATTTTTGTCGATCGATACGACTGAAGAAAATGCACAAGGAAGAGTCTTAAATTATAGGACAAACTACGAGAATAGGAGAGGACAGCAGCAATACAGAAGAGGATACCATAACAAATATGACAGAGGAAGAAGAAATAACTTCGGACAACGGAACGAAGGAGAAGCAACGGACAATCAACGAAATTATTCGAACAGAGGATACAGACAATTTAACAATCAAACATACAGAGGAAACCAGAGAGGCGGACGTAACAGGAACGTAAGGTTACTAGAAATAGAGGACAGTCAAGAAGAGCAAGAAAACCAGCAGTTGGGGTTTTGAATGAACAAGAAGTTGGAAGCACACAGGCAGAAATAAAATATAACATTTACAACTTCGACCTAAACCTAACGAACTTTGTACGAATGAAAACAGGAATTCTTGAAAACACAAGCACTTTTATCATAGACAGAGGAGCTGACATTTCAATACTAAAATGTTCACAAGATTTTATGAAGGAACAGGTGAAACCAAACACAAAGGCGAAAATAAAAGGAGTCACTAAAGGAGAGTTGCAAACAATGGGAGAAGTTGAGACAACACTCGAAGTAAAAGGAACTCGATTCGAACACATCTTTCAATTGGTAGAACCTAACTTTCCAATTCCAACAGACGGAATCATTGGGAGAGACTTTATTTCTAACTTTCAATGTATACTAGATTACGCAAACCTTAAAATGCACATTAAAGAGGACAACGATTGTTACATTAGTACGAAAATTCTGGATAATATAGACAATGACACCATAATAATACCGCCTAGATGTGAAATTTACAGAATCGTAAAAATTTTTCAAACGTTAAAGAAAGACAGGATAGTGGAACAGCAAGAAATACAACCAGGAATATTCATAACAAGAGCAATTATTTCAAGTAATAATCCATACATCAAAATTTTGAACACAACGTACGAAACAGTAAATGTAGACGCAAGCACAATCAGGACGTTGGATATTAAACTATTCAATATATATAGGCTAGTCAACGACAGCAAGGACAGAAAAAAAGAATTACGAGAATCACTGAAATTAGACATACCAGAATACATACGAGACAACTTAGTATCGTTATGCGAGGAATATTCGGACATATTCGCCCTAAGGCATGATATGTTAACCTGTAACAATTTCTACGAACAAAAACTAAGAGTTAAAGACCAAACTCCGGTATATATCAAGAATTATAGGACACCTCATGCGCAAACAGAGGAATTAAATCGACAAGTACAAAACCTAAGAGACCAAGGAATCATAGAACCATCTACATCCGAGTACAACAGCCCAGTAGTACTGGTACCGAAAAAAGCTATAGATGGAGGAAAAGCATGGAGATTATGCATAGATTTTAGACAACTGAACAAGAAGATAGTTACAGACAAATTTCCATTACCAAGAATAGATTCGATATTAGATCAACTAGGAAGAGCAAAATGGTTTTCAGTTATAGACTTAATGTCAGGCTTTCACCAGATACCATTAGAAAAATCATCGAGAAAATACACACCGTTCAGCACAGAAAATGGAGCATTTCAATTTACCAGATTACCTTTTGGATTAAATGTAAGCCCAAATAGCTTTTCAAGAATGATGTCAATAGCATTTTCAGGATTAACACCAGACAAAGCATTTCTTTACATGGACGATATCGTAGTAATTGGAATATCCGAAAAACATCACTTAGACAACCTGAAAAAGACATTCGAGACATGTCGAAAATTCAATTTGAAACTTAACCCAGGAAAATGTCAATTCTTTAGAAGGGAAGTAACATATTTAGGACATGATCTTTCTCAAGAGGGAGTATCACCAGACAAAGCGAAGTATGCAGCAATTGAACAATATCCGACACCTAAGACAGCGGAAGAAACAAAGAGATTTGTAGCATTTTGCAACTATTACAGACGTTTTATTAAAAATTTTGCGGAAATATGCAGACCACTCAACAAATTATCGAGGAAAGGAGTAGAATTTTCGTGGACCGAGTAGTGTGAAAAAGCATTCAAAAAGCTTAAAGCATCTCTGACGAAACCACCAATTTTAAAATATCCCGATTTCAACAAACAGTTTATCTTAACAACA
Organism: Diabrotica virgifera virgifera; assembly: GCF_917563875.1. Classification (NCBI taxonomy): domain Eukaryota; kingdom Metazoa; phylum Arthropoda; class Insecta; order Coleoptera; family Chrysomelidae; genus Diabrotica; species Diabrotica virgifera. The sequence goes on along the minus strand of NC_065447.1, from coordinate 132,369,432 downwards.
GACGCATCTAATGAGAGTTGTTCAGCAATCCTAAGTCAAGATTACAACGGAATTGACCTACCTATAGCATATGCATCAAGAAGTTTTAGTAAAGGAGAATGTAATAAACCTATAATCGTTAAGGAATTACTAGCGATTCATTGGGGAATTAATTATTTTAAATGTTATCTATATGGAGCACCAACATTCAAAGTAAAAACAGACCATAAACCTTTGACACACCTATTTGCAATGAAAGAACCAACCTCAAAACTCACGAGGATCAGATTAGACCTAGAAGAATATGACTTCGAAATAGAGTATATAACAGGGAAAAGTAACTACGCAGACAGCCTTTCAAGAATAACATTGCATCAACTAAAAAACCTATACATGGACAACGCCCATATACTAGCTATAACAAGAGCTCAAGCAAAAGAAAAGGAGAAAGAAGCAAGACAAACAAAGGCTGAAAGTGAACTCGCACTACAGCCAGAAGCCACCAAACAGACAGTAAGGAAGGTACTAAATAATTTAGAGGCGCATAGACTACCAATTTTGTCCTTTGGAGCAGAACTAATCTCACCAAGACTGAGCATTAGGGCCAAAAACAAAATAAAATGCAGCAAAAGCATAGCCACAGGATTGAATCGTTTCGATTTAAACCAAGCGTTGGTACAGCTTGATAAGCTGGCGGTAGAGAATGCAGTACGTAAAGTAAAAATATACGTAAATGATATTATTTTTAAAATGTGCACAATTGATGAATTTATTAAAGAAGGAAATAAAAAATTGAAGAATATAGAAATATACATATGTGAAGTACCAGAAACAATAAAAGATGACAAAGAAAAACACAGATTAATAGAAGAATACCATAATCACCCGATGTTCGGAGGACACGTAAAGAAAAATAGACTAATAAAGAAGCAAAAAGCAAAGTTCAGATGGAAAAATTTAGAAAAAGACGTAAGAAAATACGTTAAACAATGCCATGAATGTCAAATTAACAAACCGAATAGAACACATGTCGAAGAAGACGTGATATCGGACACTTCTTTGAAACCATGGGACATAGTATACATAGATACAATAGGTCCATTCACGAGAAGTAATGAAGGTAATAAATACTGTATCACAATATTGTGTGAACTGACAAAATACGCGGTCAGCATACCAGTGTGGAATAAAGAAGCAGAGACAATAGCAAGAGGAATCTTTGATCATTTCATACCAACATACGGACTCATGAAGCAAATAAGAACAGACCAAGGCACAGAGTATAAGAACGAAGTAATGCAGGAATTAACAAAGCTATTAAAAATAGAACACAACTTTTCAACGGCATACCACCCACAGTCCATTGGAAGTTGCGAAAAACTACACAGAACGTTGAACGAGTACGTAAGAGCATTCATAGACGAAGACAGAGAAAATTGGGATGTGTGTTGCAGAATGTTCACATACTGCTACAATACAACCCCTAACGCGTATCATGGATACACACCGTTCGAACTGTTATATGGCAGGAAGGTTAACCTACCGGAAGACCTTACACATGAGATTCAACCATGTTACAATATAGATGCCTACTACAATGAGTTACGATACAAACTACAAAGCGCACACGAGAGAGCCAGAACCTTCTTATTAAAACACAAAAAAGAGCGGCAAGAAAAGAATAAGCTCAAAGCAACACCACAACACTTTAAAAGAGGAGACCTAGTCCTTGTAAAAAGGGAAGAGAATGGTAAGTTTGATAGTCTTTATGTAGGTCCTTTCACGATAACAGAAGTAAATAACGTTAATTGTAAAATCAGAATAGAAAACAATAAAATCAAGGAAATACATAAGAATAGATTATATGCTTACAATCCGAAAACACAGTGAGTGTTACGAAACAATGTTGTTAAACGAACATTTTATATTATTTATGTATTTGCGTAGGCTTAGGAAGTTTGTATATAAAATAAATTTTTTGTATTGATTACAACACAGAATGGGTTGGTAGCACGACTTGCAAATTTCCCTCCCCGTAGTCGGAAAATTCCTAAAAAGGGAAGGTGTACAAGAATTCATCTGTACTCAGTAGATATATCTTAAAAACACCCTGTAATTATCTACGGTAATTACTTTTAGTTATTTATGTCATCATAACAACATTACAACCTTCATTCGATTATATAAATATTGTTATCCTAGATCACGATTCACTAATAATTGCAGAGTCAATTATAAACACTTTTCATGGTCGATGCTGAATAGGCATTTCTAAATATATAAACAGTAAAACTATAACAAGGGAATTCATATTATTATATTAGACATTCGTCATTCTATTTTGGTGATCAGACGTAATATTTCCACATTAAAGATAGTGTCTCTTTCTACACGAGACGTTCTTTGGGTGCGGTGCTACCAACTTATGCTCATGTGAGTGTAAATAAAACAACTCAACAAGTAAAAGCGTATCAATTATTCCACCCCTCGGATAAGGGATAACCACCCTCACCGGGAGCAGATAGCCTTAGTGCCCAGGGCTGTCATAGGTCTATGAGTTCCGATTTTTTTGTTTTTAGGAGTTGTTGTTTGGTAGTGTGAATGACCAGACACTGGGGAAGCTTAGGGTTTTGATTTGGGATAAACTCGGCAGTTGACCCGTCGGAATGAGAAGTCATTCGTGGTTGCAATTCAGCAATAGATCCTGTGCTTTTCGGAATTCTTGCGTTTTGTTAGTAAACTTATCATAAGCATATCTTTGAATCTAACCAGGTTGTGAAAATGCTTTGCTGTTCAGTTATTTTTTGTATGTGTAAAATCACAATTTTTATTTTTGGACAGGACCGTAATCGACTATTTTAAATCTGTTTTATTGTGAAGAATAGTTCTTAACCTTCGGAGTACGGAGATTATTTGACTTACTTAGATTACGAAGATGGGTCAAGCGTGACCCATTCTTATTTTATTTATAAGGATGTTTTAAATAGTCAGTATTAATAAACAGTATCTTTAATTCAACAAAAAACAAACAAACATAACCATTATAATCCTAAATTATTGTATTTAAATTTTTTAAGATGGTTTCCCGTGGGTATATACTAGTTCGCTCCGGCGGCCAGATTTTAATACCTTACAGAAAACGGGCATAGGTAAATTCGCTCCGGCCATATATTTGAATACGTATACCCGTAAACAGAGACGGCTGCAATTTACGTGTACCTACAAATATATTAAAAATATTTTTCGAAATCCAAAGACCGGGTCAGGACTGACCCGGCATCATAGATGTTACGTAGAGGAAAAACTGTAATTTGCATGTTCACGAATTATATAGGAAAAAATAGACTGAAACAAATAAGGAGAACTTACGATCAATCGGATTTGTAAAAAAAATATTTCATAAAATATTAAGAAATAAGTGAATTTCGGGTCACGCTTGACCCAGTCTTCGTACTCCGAAGGTTAAAATACTCTTTATTTTCTTTTTAGTTTTTGATTTTATCGATTCCTTTGACTGCTTGCTTATTTCTTTCGTTTATTTTCTTTTTTAATTCTTTTTACGATTGTGCGTACTTCATCTTCCATAATTTTTTTGGTGCGTGTTACAGGAAAAGTTACGCTTATGTGAACTTTGTCCTATTTTTTGTAAATATTTGTATATAGTTTAGTCAGATTTTAGTTCTTGCTACCCCTACCAAACTTTTTGTTGCTTTTAAGGGTGTTAGTAAAACTTGGTCTCATTTTATTTTTTTTTTCTATATCTTTGGTGGAATATGGTTATTTTTTTTTGGTTGTGTGACCCGGAATATTAGACACTACTGATTATGTCCCTACCTGATTAAGAATTACCGAAAATGTACCTATTATTAGGCGTCTGATAACGCGTTAGATATCATTTATTCTGGTTATCACAACTAATCTAAGCATCCATCACCCTTTTTGTAAATATCTTTGTCCAGTTGCCAACGATAGTTTAGCTCTTAAGAACTAAAATGGTTCGTAAACTATCGGTAACTCCTTTTTTTGTGTGTATGTGTGTTTGTTTTTTTTTTTGATAACAGCTTATAGCGTTATCAAACTATGTTGTCCACTGGTGTTAGTCGTAAATGAAAGACTTTACGCATCCAAAACAACATGGGTATTTTTTTTATGGTGTTAGTCAGGGATGAGATACTTCTATGCATCCATTATATGTTGTCTTTGGTGTTAGTCGTAAATGAAAGACTTTACGCATCCAAGACCAGGACATGTTATTTTCTTTATGGCGTTAATGATGCATGCCATCATTATTCGTGTGTTATTCGTGGTGTTAGTCAGGGATGAGATACTCCTATGCGTCCAATAAAACGATAACATACCTTGGCTTTGATTTTGTCGATGATGACGTTTAGCGTCGTCGTCGTTTTTTATGCGTTATTTTATTAACAATGACGCACAGTGTCGTCGTATTGTACGATTGAGTTTTATTTGAGTTTGGGATGACGCGTTGCGTTATCGCATATTTTAGTTTGATTTTATTTGTACTCGTGATGACGCGTTGCGTTATCGCATGGTTTTTATTTTTTTTATTTGAGCTTAAGATGACGTATAGCGTGTCGTAATTTTTTTGTTTCGATATTTTCTGAGCGTTGTGAGTGTATTTGTTAGCGTGAGCCTAAGGTCTCTGAGCAATTACACGACAATTTAGTTATTTGCGTTTTGGGACAAAAATGTTGTGTTGTCATTACTAAAATATTTTAGGGATCCTGGGTCAATGAATCCTTGACATCTCTTGTAAATATTTATTTTAGTTCAGTTTGTTTAGCTCTCTTGTTATTAGTTTTACACTATGACAAATTGCTATTTAGTTTATTTAGTTTTGCCTTTGTTTATTTTAGTTTTTGCTTTATTTTTTTGTTATCAGTGCACTCACTGTAACGAATTACTTATTTAGTAGTTTGCTTTTGTTTATATTTTTTTGTTTTGAATCAATTCTTTCTGTTTTGATTGGATTGATACCGTTAAGAACGTTTCTTCTTGACATTTGTCCTTTTGTTTTAAAAAATTATATTTTTGTTTTAACGTTTTTTTGTTAAAAATATATCTCTTGTCTTTCTGGGAGTTTCCTTATTTGTGAAATTTTCCGTCGCGATTAATCCCGGAAGATTTTTAAGGAACATTTGGCCATCCTTTCTTCTTCTTTTTGTTTTGTAATTTCAACTTGTAGTTGGAAAGTTCTAATTGCTAGTTGGAAGTTGATATTTTTTTTTACTTTTTGATGCGAATAGCATGCCTGTTGGCCACCCGCCTTTGCCGAGCTGGAAGCACCACACTTTTCCGTTTCCAGAAACTTCAGCACTGGTCTGTTCCACTCTTTTGGTTAGGTTAGAGCCATTTTGTTAGAAATCTGCCATTGGTAGTTGTGCCTAAGAGCCAACGAACCGCATCTGGAGTCGACTTGTCAAGTCGAATGTCCAGTTTAACTTTTTTTGTCTTGAGATTGCATTATGAGACGGGAATCGTATTCTGCACACAAAGTGTTTTTCAACAGACCACACGCAAAACGAAAGATAATATTCTTCGAAATTTTACGTACCACTAAAACATGTTTCCAATAGACCCCCGATAAGTGGGACACATGGCTATTGCAGTAGGTAGAGAGACAAAGAGATTTTATGGTTTCGGAGACACATTTCTGAGGATTTGTTTATTCTGTAACAGGAAGTTGTCTCATAAATAAGAATAGTAGATATTTGCTAAGTGCTCAGTTATAGAATTCTGGGAACCCAACAGAAATGCGACGCAGTAGAATTCGTGGAAACCCTTGGATGGTTACAAAAAGGACAGCGATTGTAATTGGTTGAAGAAAAAAATCATGGCTTTAAGTGGGAGGTCTTGAGTATAATTTTCTAGCAGTCCGATTGGTAGGGAAATGTTTGGTATGATCCCTATTGGTCAAGGTAGGTTATGACTGTTAAATTGGGAAGTAACTTTCTTTTCTCTGAAAGTGGGAACCAAGTTTGAGAAGGTAGAAAGAGTCAGTTCCATTAGGGCCGTCATCATGTTCGGTTCTGTTAAGCAGTTCCATTAGGGCCGCCATCAGGTGAAGTTTAGTTTTGAGTTTCAGGAGAGTTCAAGTTGAGTTAGCCTGGAAGGGTCCGTTGCTTGCAGCGGTACCTGAAGGGTTAAGTTAAAAGTGACGGTAAAATGTAATTACCAAGTCTTCGGCCGGCTGAGAACAACAGCGCGGCGATGCAGTGTGATGGATAAGTGGGACTCCGGCAATTTTCGTTGTGGTCAAGCGAATTGTCGTTAATTTGTAAATACCATTTTTGGTATTTTGTCTTTTTTTGTGCAGTCATAACCAGGAATGATGTATAATTTTTCTATTTTTTTTGTTACTAGTTTCAACCCCCTAGTTGAATACTAAGCTAGTAAGCTAGGCTAGCAAATTTTGGTCCAGTTTAATGAACTTTTGATAATTTTGTTCGAGTAAAAGTAAATTTTGATCCAGTTTAATGAACTTTTAATAGTTCGAGTTGAACGAAATAGTTTTTTTTGAGAATGCAGAATGCATCCATAGCTGAATTTTTCTATACTAAAATTTTTGTAATGAACTATGGATAACCATATGTACTGTTGCTGTGGCTATTAACACTGTGAAGTGTTCTGCGCGTAGTAAAATAGCGTTTTGGACTTGCGGACCAACCGGCACAGGACATTCATTGTAAAGGTATCATTTTTATGTTGTGTAGAACTTTTCGAACACCGAGAGACCAGAGATTCATTTTTTTTGCTCTTTAATAAATAATGTTTGATTTACAAAATATAAATTTATTATTTCTTTCCTTCTCTCTTGAATCGTAAGAACATTAAAGAATTGACTGATTATAGAATTTTGAGTATAAAGTAAATAAGGTAAGTTACATTATAATATGTTGTATATTATGTATATTTTTTATTTGACTATGTTTTCTGTTTTATTTTGATTTATCTTCCTTTGTTTTATTTCTATTTTTTTTGTATAAAGTTTGGTTTCCCTTAGGTAACCAATGGCGCCCAATATTTTATTTTTTCTTTATTTTTATTTTACATCCTTATTTCGATTTTTCTATCTTTTTAATTTTTCTAAACTAATAAGAGTATACTATGAACATCTATTAAAGAATCCACTCCCTAAATTCTCTGAGACTAGAGCTTCCGAGGTACTAAAAAATTATGTAGCACGAATTTTGTCAAATCTAAGTATATCTTTATGTTTATCCAATTTGTCGTGTTTCAACCTGAAAAATATATTTTATGTGATATCTGATAATACACACTTAAAAGACTAATAGGGCTTTTTATCGACTGTCATTTGTTTCGAGCATCTGTCATGTGTCACATTGTGTTGGGATACACGGCATCTCTTAGTAATCTTCTTATTAAAACAAATCCTTTTAATAATTAAAAATGTCTTTAGCAAAACAACTACGTTTGTTGATAGTAAATAAGATCGACCTACATTAGCACATATCGGTGTAACAGTTTAGGTTTGACCAAGGTCGGTTTGAAATAACAATAGTATTCATTATTTTTATAACCTAGTCGACTCAGCGCTTTTAACCAAAACAATCTTACTTTCGTTATATACCAAAACAATAAACAGGAGAAGACTAATTATTATTTTCTAATTCCATTGCGAAGAGTAAGTCATTAATATTTGAAATCCCAAAGGGAAAACATCACAGCTACTGAGAACTAACGTACCACCAGCTCTTTACCGTTAGTACTCTAACTTACAAAATAAATGCATCTACGGTGATACGAATTATTTCATCAATCCTTATGGTAGGGGGTAACCAACCCTTAATTATCTGAGGTAGCTCAGAAGCTAGGAGCCACCATATGGCGATCCAAGACAGGGAAGAACACAGGACTGGTAAACGGGACGAGTATGGAGAAAACGTCAATGTTCTGGCACCTCGACCACCCTAGAATACAGTGTGGTATGTAGAAAGGATGGAGACATCAGGCCTGACATGGAGCTAAATGGACAATGGTATGGAAAATGGAACTTGGTATGGAGATGGAACATCGTGGGACAACGGACAATGCTATGGAACGTGCAGCGAGGACATTTGGGTGATACGAACACAGACCGTGTAAAAGTGGTAAGTCCATATTAGCTATTCTTATGGTATTTCCACGATATTACTCCTGATTCGTATAACCATATAATAACGTAATATAATCGTAATTTAAGATACATAATCTAAGTTTTACCTATTTTTATCTACCTAGTTTATTTTAATTACCTTATTGGTATTATAAGGAATTTTTTTTACAAATATTATGGTTATTTAAAGGAGGTAATGATACATTTTTATTTGATATTGATTTTTATATATTTACTAGCATATTTTTATCGTACTGACTTTTTATCCATTAATTTGATTATCTACTGATTTTTACGGTGATTTATATTGATTGATATAATGATTTTTTATTACAATTTACTATATTTTTACTATTTTTGACATAACATTTTATATACATATTAGTGATGTAACGAATGTCATTTTTTGAACATTCGCGAATACGAATGCGAATGCGAATATCTGCTACCGACATTCGCGAATGCGGATGCGAATGCGAATATTCAGTTTTTTTAAAATTTGTTTCTATTTTTGTAATGTTTCCTAAATTTATAAAGAAAAGTTTATTGATATTTAGGGTAAATCAATCTGAATCTTAAGCTTTATTACATAATACCAAATAATAAAAAAGTGAAGGCTGATAATGTGATTATACAAGGTTAAGTTCTATCTATCTATTGCCTGCCCTTCATTTGTCCTAAGTTGAACGTAGGCCTCCCCCTTATTTTTCCACTCTTCTCGGTTAAGTGCTAATGCTGTCGATCTGGTCCCTGCGTATCTTTTTAGGTCATCCGACCATCTCGTCTGTGGTCTGCCCCTTCCTCTTTTGTAGTCCCAAGGTCTCCAGTGAGTTATCGCTTCATTCCATCTTCCGTTTCTTTGTCTGCTGTTGTGTCCTGCAAATTTCCATTTGAGAGTAGCTGCATGTTTGAGGTTAAGTTACCTTTTCTTAATAAAAAAAGATGAGAAGTGAATAGATTTTGAATTTATTAACCTAATATTGTCTCAAAATTATTTTTTTTTCTGGTTTTCATATTCGCAAAACATTCGCACAAATTTCGCGAATGCGGATGCGAATGCGAATATGCAAAAACATGCGAATATTCGCGAATCCGAATGCGAATATGAATATTCGTTACATCACTAATACATATATATTTACTATACCTCGTAAGACTGTCAAATTTATGCGTTCGTTACGGGTACAGGAATAAGGAAAATTATGAATAAATGAGTAGCAACAAAGTTACTTGGGAAGACTTAGTCAAAATAGTTGAGGAGATTACGCAAGAAGTAACAAGACAAAGTAGAAGGGTCTTGAAGAAGAAAGTACCTAAATCTAAGGATATACAAGAAGAAGTAACGACACAGCTAATTAAATTGTATAACAAATTCACACATTTAACGAAGAAAAATTGGGAAGCGCTATCGGACAAACAAAGAGAAGCGTGCAACAAATATTTCGGAAAAATAAGAGACAAAGTTATACGCTCATTTCAAGCTGTAAACTTAAGAACAGTAGTTCCAAGTTCAATACACCAACCAATCGACAAGGAAATAGAGGAAAAACAAAGCGACGAAGAAGTAGAAGAGGAAAAAAGTGACGAGGAGATAGAGGAAAAAATTGACGAGGAAATAAAAGAGGGAAAAAGCGACATAAAACAAGATATAAAAATATTAAACATGGCTCTGACAATCAACGAATTTTTGAATATTGCAAGCAAGGTATTGCCCAACGAGTTTGATGGAAGCGCAGGGAAACTACAACCATTTTTGAAAGCATTAGAGTTACTTGGAAAAATAGCAGAAGGACATGAAGAAACAGCGATAACATTAATAAAAACAAGATTGACTAATAAGGCTAGAAACCTGATAACCACAGAGGATACGATCCCACTTATAGCAGCGGCACTGAAGAAGGAATTAAGAGGCGACAATCCGAAAACGATAATAGACAAGTTAGCAAAGAAAAGGCAAGGAAACAAAGATGCAGCAGTGTACGCATCCGAAGTAGAGGAATTAGCGGAACAGTTGAAGGTAGCATACATAGCGGAAGGAATGCCATTGGAGCTAGCGAAAAAATACACAACGGAAACAGTCGTAGCAACAATGAAACGAAATGTTAATACGGATAGAGCTAAGTTAATACTGGAGGCAGGTAATTTCACAACACCGCAGGAAGTAGTATCTAAATTTTTATCGATTGATACGACAGAGGAGAACACACAGGGAAGAGTGTTCAATTATAGGACGAATTATGAAAATTGGAGAGGACAACAGCAATACCGAAGAGAATACCATAACAAATACGACAGAGGAAGAAGAAATAACTTCGGACAACGGAACGAAGGAGAAGAAACAGGAAACCAACGGAATTATTCCAACAGAGGATATAGACAATTCAACAACCAAACGTACAGAGGGAACCAGAGAGGAGGACGTAACAGAAACGTAAGGCTATTTGAGTTAGAAGACAGCCAAGAGGAACCAGAAAACCAGCAGTTGGGGTATTGAATGAACGAAACAAGGAAAGTACACAGTCAGAAGTGGAATATAATATTTACAACTTCGATTTAAACCTAACGAATTTTTTACGAATGAAAACAGGAATCCTAGAAAACACAAATACCTTTATCATAGACACAGGAGCTGATATTTCAATACTGAAATGTTCACAAGATTTTATGAAGGAACATGTGAAACCAAACACAAAAGCGAAAATAAAAGGAGTAACTAAAGGAGAATTACAAACAATGGGAGAAGTTGAAACAACGCTAGAAGTAAAAGGATCTCGATTTGAGCATATCTTTCAGTTAGTGGAACCTAGCTTTCCTATTCCAACCGACGGAATCATTGGGAGAGACTTTATTTCAAACTTTCAATGCATACTAGACTACGCTAACCTTAAAATGCACATTAAAGAGGACAACGATTGTTACATTAGTACAAACATTTTGGATAATATAGATAATGACACGATAATAATACCGCCTAGATGTGAAATTTACAGAGTCGTAAAAATTTTTCAAACGCTGAAGAATGGCAGGATAGTGGAACAACAGGAAATACAACCAGGAATATTCATAGCGAGAGCAATTATTTCAAGTAATAATCCGTACATCAAAATTTTGAACACAACCTACGAAACAGTAAAAGTAGAGACAAACGCAATCAAAACATTAGACATTAAATTATTCAACATATATAGACTGATCAACGACAGCAAGGATAGGAAAAAGGAATTACGGGAATCATTTAAGTTAGACATTCCAGAATACATACGCGATAAGTTAGTATCTTTATGTGAAGATTATTCAGATATATTCGCCCTAAGGCATGACATGCTAACATGTAACAACTTCTACGAGCAGAAACTGAGAGTTAAGTCCCGGCGCAAATTGATCCTAAGCGAACACAACCTGGCACCTGCGAGTTGCGTAGAGAGTTCTGCGCATCATAATATCAGTCAATACGGTGCCAGGTCTAGCCATGCGAACGTTTGTCATCGGCGTACAGTTTTCTGGTGTCGTGGGACGCGTGACTCAATTCTCAGTTGCGGTTTTGTTTTCGAGATGGACGTAGAAAAGCTAATAGAACTCGTTCGGAATTACTATTATTATAAACAACACTGATTGTGATTGGATTGTCGTTACAAAAACTGCTTACCTATTACATATATTTATATCTTGTCTACATATTTTAATTTTAAGCATGAACAAGCCCGGTATGATGACACATTTTATTTGAGGGTTATGCGATATTCACAGATATGCTTAACGGATTTTAGTAATCGATCATTTTTAATGACAATGTTGTGTAGATTTAAGAAATGAATGATATTTACAAAAATTTTATACCTATAGAAAAGGGATTACGCCATCATTTGTGACATAGTATTTCTAGGCCTGGATCCCGCGTACCAACAAAAAGTTGATTAATAGCAAGCTGAAAATTTGTTAATAGTACGGTTAATTTGTTAACTTTGATGTACGGGAACACTGAAACAGGGGAAGTTTTAATTGTGGAACAGGTTAAAAATTTGGAACGTCAGACTACAAAAACGTTCCATATATTTTGTCGGACAGAACTTCCAATTGATTTGTTACCATTTCATTAAACTCTCATGGAAAAATTAGACTGGTGTTTATCACTAACTGGGCATTTTAATGAGTGAAACAGGAAGAACATGTCAAATAACAGGAATTATGTTTGTTAGTAATAGCAGTCTGATTTTTGCATGAGAGTTTAATGAAAGGGTAACAAATCGATTTTTTGTTCTGTCCGACAAAATACATGGGACGTTTTCGTAATGTGACGTTCCAAATTTTTAAACTGTTTCACTATTAAACCTTTCCCTGTTCCAGTGTTCCTGTACATCAAAGTTTGTCCGAATAGACACCGTTAAGCTACTAACAAATTTTCAGTTTGCCGGATCCAGGTCTATAAAGTATGTTTTGCTTTTAAAATAAAAGATGTCCTGCATTTTGTGTAGGTTCATTTAATAAAAATAAAAGTTAAGTTTCTGTAATACTCAAGAGGCGGCATTTCGAAGACTTGCATCATATTAAAAAGATGTACCGCACGTCTCTGTAGTTAGTGTGGCTTTAGCCAATAAATCAAAGTTATGCGTTTACAAGAGCATATTATTTGAAAAAGAAGGAGTACCATAATGTGTCATAATTATAATCTCCTTTATACAGATCAAAAAATTGTTTAGTATGCATTTCTAAATCCACACAATCATTTGAAAATGATTCATGGTAAAAAATATCTATTAATGACACTGTTATCGACAAAGTCGATCAATTTTAAACTTGGCATCATATATTTATTAGACTTTTGTTTATCGTTAAAAATTAAATGATGGTTGTGAATTGTATTTTTTGTGTTATTTAATATTTTAGCAAAAACATAATCAGCAAAAATCTTATTTAAAACATGCGAACCGTTTTTGCAATCACAATCAATGCAGTGTTTAACTTATGCTTGTTATTATAAAGGTATGTAGAAATAGAATACTCAGTGTAAGATATATTTTTATGCAGCCGCTTATGATCAAATTCGATGTTTTCGAAAGTCATACCGCTACGACTACTACCCTAATAGCACACGACGTCCTTTGGACGTCCAAAATAGGTCCATTTTTGGTCCTAACGTCCATGGACTATAAACGGACGTCCTTTGGACGTCCCATGTTGGACGTCCTTCGGAAGAAATAAATATGGACGTCCTTTGGACGTCCGACGTTGGACGTCCTTCGGACGGAATAAATATGGACGTCCTTTGGACGTCCGACATTGAACGTCCTTTGGACGTCCATACTGGACGAAATACGGACGTTTTATGAACGCTTATATTGGACACATTATACCAATTACGGGATCAAATAGCAAAATAATTCAATAAAATATTAACTTGCGTTAACTTTACGTTAATGAAATACAGTCAAACCTGTCACTAACGGCCACTAAAATGAAAGAACTATTGGCCGATATAGAAAAGTGGTCGTTATTGCCAGTTTTTGTAGCCTAGATATACAGTAAAACCTGTGTTACTGGCCACCTGTACTAACGGCCAGTTTAAAAATTCCCCAAACCAATTATATCTAGACTACAAAAACTGGCAATACCGGTCACCTTTCTATATCGGCCAATAGCTTTTTCATTTTTAGCGGCCGTTACTGACAGGTTTTACTGTAATTAGTGTGGGGAATTTTTAAACTGGCCGTTAGTACAGGTGGCCGGTGTTGGCAGGGGGCCGGTAACACAAGTTTTACTGTAGTTTAAATCGAAAAGATTAAATCTTAATTCAAAATTGTATATTAAATTATTATAATTATAAACTACCTATATAGTTTAATATCCAAAACATGTTTTTGCTTTTATGTAATTAAATTATTTATAAATTGTAAATTATTGGTTACAATGTTTAACAATAGGAAATATTCAAGAATAAATAAAATAAAAGTTTACCCTAACAACACAAAACATTCCAGGAATGTAGGTATTTTACTATCAAAGTTCTATTCCGTGAACATCTGATTAAATTATTGCTGGAAAGTAACCACAAGATATTCTATGAAAAGAGTACAATGTCCTCCTGGAGGGGTAAAATTTTCCATACTCTAAAGAGAGGCCATTTACTATTCAATTTGCGTTCATTTTCAAATTTGCCGCGCGAGTATCTATGTAGCGTCGCGTGGTCATTGGTCTTCATTCAAGTCATCAATGTCAAGTCATCAATTCAAGTCATCATAAGATAACCTAAAAATTTAGTAAAAATTTTGATTGGAAAAAAATGCATGGATAAGGGGGTGAAAAATGGAAATTAGTGGCTTTTTTTGCTGTACTCAACTGTACTGTTTAGTATGCTAGTTTTGGCTCTGGCTGGATCTCTTAAACAATTATGTATATATTATAAAATCCGTTTTCAATTTTCTTTATGAAACGAATCATTTATGCATGTATTACCTGTAAATAGTACCTATTTCTTTTGATTTTTAATTGTAAAGAATAGAAAAATTACCGTTCATTTTAATTTTTTTTAGAATCAGCTGAAAGTGGTCTACAAAAAAACCAGATATAACCAAAATAAAGATATAAAAAGTGTATTGGCTAATTGGAAGAAACTCCACATTGTCCATGCATAATAAGTTATTACTTTATAAACAAATATTAAGACCTAGGAATGGAACCTGGATATAATCATCAAGAAGATAGCAGGAATCCCGACAAACAACTTAAATAAGTACAAGAATATTGAGGAAATCCAGCTCCTCGATACTACTGGGCAAACTAGAAGATTGAAGAGGACAAAGCCTTTTGAACTAGTTTGAGTGATAGGTGATAGTGAAAAGCAGAGCATAGTGCGTGATGTGGCTGTGTATGTTAGAATAGTGCACGATCTTGTTAGATTAGAGACGCTATGGGGTAAGCTCTTCATTTTAAGAAACAGTAGTAATTTAGGTTAAATTAAAATTGCTCATTGGTCAGTTATGACCAGATTGTTTTTTTTTTATGTTTGGCAAAAAGGGCTTAAGTCAGAATTGCACATTGCTAATGTTTTGATGATTTCTGGACCAGCAAAAAACTGTTGTAGACGTAAACTGTATGTACCAATAAAAAGAGCCGATTTTTCTGGTCCAGAAATCATCAAAACATTATCGATGTGCATTTCTGACTCAAGCCCTTTTTCCCAAACATCAGAGAATTGTAATGTACAAATTCTCCTATCTGATTTTTCATGAATTTTGTAGGAGACGAAAAACCATTTTTAGGATCATCTCCTGCTTTCACATGTAAATTTTGACATGTCTTGTAGTAAATAGATAGTTGAATTTACTACAAAACATGTCAAAAAATATATGAAAACAGGAGGTGACCATAAAAAAAGTTTTTAGTCTCTCTTACACAACTCATGAAAAAACAAATCGGAGGTATGTCACATCAGTGACTATATCCAGGGAATCTCTAAAAAATATACTTTGATGTCCCAAGAACCAAATATAACCTTTATATATTATTGTGTTTGCATTTTATCAATCAAAAGCAAAATAAAAAAATTAAATTAAATTTTTTTAAATAACGCGGGCACATAAATTTGATACACCCTGTATATTGAGCTGTTTTAAAATTTATTAGAATTTAGTGAATGTAAATAGATTTCTCTTTTAACGAGCTTTCCGCGGAACCATTAAAGACTTTTGTTAATAATTAAAGTGAAAGAACTATGTATTTAGATTTAAAATGGAAAAAAATTGTTTACTGTATAGGTAATTATCAATATTTCTCGAAATTGATAATTGAAAAGAAAGTTGGAATTTTAATATCTTCATTTCAATACGAGTATATGTGGGAGAGTTTCTCCGAAAGCAATTAGGATTGTCGGAACAAATTTGAGGGTGACTGTTGTTTGTCAAATGGAAAAATCAATGTTTTGATTCTTGGAATGTGGAAGGGGAAAAGACGGATTGAATGATTGAGAGAGGTTGAAAAAGGATTGATTGGTTTGTTGGCAGCGAGAAGAAGCGGTTTTCGACGTGTTAAGTGGAGTAGATAGTTAGCATATATCAGTGGCTGGTTGATAGTGGAGAATAGTGTTGAAAAGTGGAACGAGCGACAGATCAAATCGAGACGAAATACCTCTTTGATTCTGTAGTATTGTGAGAAGAAGAGCAGAGAATTTTTGGAGTTTTGTTTGAATCGAGAACGTGTCAAAGAAACACGGTTTGTTGGAGAATTAGTGCTGGTATGCTGACAGTTTTCAAGCTGGACAACGGAGAGAGGCTTTGATGAGTAGCCTTTAACATAATCAACGAGGGAGAGCTGTTTGGGGTCACGAGAAGACATCCGAGTGAGGGAAGCAAAAGGTCAGTCAATTTATGTGAAAGAGATTTTTGTGTTCGGGAAATAAATTTTTGAGTAAAAAGCATATGAATTAAAGTTCCAATATTTCAAAATATAAATAGTAAATATAGGTAACCTTGCAAAGACATAAATTTGTTTGGATTAATTTGTTTTACCAAAGTCATCGGGAACAAACCGGTAAATTGTTTTTTTGTAAAGATAATAATTTTAAGTGGTATAAATTTCATTCGGACATCTGTGTCCACAGGTTTTTTAGATTCGATAGTTTTCAGAGTATTAATTTGATAAATAAAAGACAATTCTGTATTTTTATTTTAATAGTTTGCTTTATTTCTTTTTCCTATTTTATCCCGATTAGGATCAATTCAGAGATACTGAACCCACGAGAGAAGAAAAATATAACGTAAGATAATTTGGTTTTTTTTTATATATTAAAAGGCACCCTGAGATTTTTTATTCAATTTTGATATATGATTTGCGACAATTAAATGATTAATTAAATAAATAATAATCAATATAAAATAAATAAGAAGCAGATCACAACAACATAGCGAGCCAACGTTAGGACCTTAAAGTATCTCTGGTTGTGAATTTGAAGGGAATAGGAAACGGAAAAACAGGTGAAGGAAAATTTATTTGCCCGTCGGAAAAAGTTGATATATTTAAAATTTTTGAAATATTTGTGTGACATAATTTTTTATCTAGGTACAATTTTTACATATTTATTTTATTTTTGATTGATTTGAGATTTGAGATATTTAAAAATTTGTGGGATAAATTGATTATATTTGGGGAGAGAAAAATTTTCGTCTCGACAGCATACAAGGTATTTTCGAATTTCATATTAGGCGGGGATAAATTTTAACTACATGTCGATAACAACCAGAAGCAAAAGCAAAGAAAACAAAAAACAAGAAGAACATTTGGAACAAGAAGAACTTATAGAACAAGAAGATATTTTCGAAACAACAATCATGGCATCAGAACAACAGGAATTATCAGGAATAGATAAACTATTACAACTGATGCAACTCCAGTCACAAAAACTGGATGACAATCAAAGAGAAACAAAACAAGCATTGGATGAAGCAAAAAGGACAATGGATAAAAATCAGGAAGAAACATCAAAGAAAATGGATAAAGTGGATCAAAAAATGGATGAAACACAACAAAAAATGGATGAAACACAACAAAAATTGGATCAAAAAATGGATAAAGTGGAGAAAAAAATGGATGACAATCAACAGGAAACAAAACAAGCAATAGAAGAGAACAATAAGAAAATAGAGGAACGCATAGAAAAGTATGAAAAGGAAATAAAAGGATGTTTGACAACAATGAAAAACGAGATAGAACAGCAAGAAATGAAAATTAAAGATCACATCCAAGAACAAGAAATTAGAATGAAGGACCACATGAAAGAACAAGAAATGAAAATTCAAGATAAAATGGAGGAGTTAACAAATTGACAGAAAAAGGAACTAGAACATTTGGAGAATAAGTTGGAAAACAAATTTGAAAATGCTTTACAAGAAGACAAGAAAGAAATAGAAGAAAGATGCCGGAATAATGAAAAACTAATTGATGATATCAGAAAACAACAGAATTTCGGAGAAAGAAGAGAAACGATTATCCATAGTTCAGAGGAAGTGAAAATAAGGTTTGGCGGGGATGTAAAAAAATTACACCCAGTAATTTTCATAAACAACTTGAAAAAGAAAATACGACACATCGGTAACTTCGAGACAGCCAAAGAAACGATAAGGAACCATCTTAAAGATGAGGCAAGTTTATGGTTCGATAGCAAAGAAGAAGAATTGGACAATTGGCATAAATTCGAACAAAAGTTCCTGAGTTATTTCTGGGGAAAAATACAACAGCTAGAAATAAACAAGGAATTGCAAAATGGGAGGTACCATGATAGAATGGGTATTTCAGAGAAAACATATGCACTACAATTATATAATAATGCAAAACATCTACAGTACAATTATTCTTCCGAACAGCTAGTAGAACTGATAGCCAGACATTTTGAAGATACCTTAGAAGATCACATAACTCTACAAAACTACAAAGATATCGACAGTTTGTGCCAATTTTTGCAAATACGAGAAGCAAAAATGAGAGAAAGAGAAATAAGAAGATCGCAAGATAATTATAGACAACGCGAAAATCGAGACTATAGAGATAGAAGACAGAACTTTAGGAGAGATTATACAAGAAGAGAAAACGAAAATAGAGACAACGGAAGAGGAAACTATGAACAAAGAAATCGGCAATGGAACGAAGACAGATATCGAGAAAACCAGAATAGAAATAACACCCGCACAAATCAAGAGGACAGAAAAGATAATAGAAGGAATGAACAGGAAAATCGTGGAAACCGATACGGGTCCGACAGACAAAGAGAAAACAGAAGAGCGGTAAACAACACGCAAATATATGAATATGAGGATGAGAGACAAAGCGACGGAAGAAGAAGCGAAGAAGAACAGCAAGCGTCTTTTCACGAAAGCGCTCACTAAAAACAAAAGAGCAAACAGGAATTTTTTGTCACCCGAAGGAATTTATTAAATTAGCAGGAAATAATGATAAAGAAAATGGATCTAATTTAAAATTGGTACATGGTTTTATAAATGAGAAACCGATTAAAATTATGATTGATACTGGTTCAGAAATTACTTTGATTAACAGGAAAGTAATAGAAGAGGTTGATTTGACGAATTTGATTTACAAAATTCCCAGGGTAAATTTAGTGGGCGCAAATAAACGGACTTTGGCAACAATAAATGAAGGAATACGAATAAGGGTTCGATTGGGGAAGAAATTTTATGCACTACAATGTGTTATAATGCCAAACATGATGCATGATATGATCGTAGGAGTGGATGAATTGTCAGAAAAACATGTGGTGATAGAATTCAAAAATAACACGATGAAAATCACAGATGGAAAAGAAAAAAAACCTAACATTCTGGAAATGGACAAGGAACATGAGAAACGGAAAAAGGATAATGCAGACAAAAAACAAACGGTGGAAATGAATTTGGCAAGTAAGCAAGGACAGAAAAAGAAGAAAAGAAAGAAGGAGAAGATAAGTAAAAACAATGAAGCTCGGGATTCCTCGAAAAAAGAGATGAGCCCAGAAGAAGAAAAAGAAGAAAAAAGATTGACAGTAGAAAAAGAGAACGAAAAAGATATCATGGAAACTGTGGTATTTGACGAAGAAGTATGCAAAATGGAGGATGCAGAATACACAATAAACATGTGTAAAGAATCGGAGGAGAAAGAAATAAAATTGATATGTGGAGAAGAAAAGGAGAAGGAACTGCGTGAAATATTGAGGGAATATGAAAATTTAATAAATGAAGAAAACAGAGTAGCCAAAAAGTATGAACATTCATTTGAGGTGAAAGACTTAGGAAATTTTCGATCGAAAACTTACCCCATCCCATATAAGTACCGACAGGAGGTGAAAGGAGAAATCAATGAAATGTTAGAAAATCAAATCATAGAGAGATGTGACTCTCCGTATATCAACCCAATCGTGATTGTTAAAAGTGGAGAATTGAGACTATGTTTGGATGCCCGGAATATAAATCAACACACGATATCTCAATATGAATCACCTCTCAACATCGAGGCTATTTTTGGGAGAATTACAGGATCACATATTTTTTCTAAAACTGACTTAAAACATAGTTTTTGGTTAATACCTTTAGCAGAAAAATGTAGAAACTACACCGCTTTTTCGATCGATGGTATTGTGTACCGATTTAAAGTAGTGCCTTTTGGGTTACAAAGTGCTTGTGCAGCACTGGTAAGAGCTCTGCATACAATATTAAACAGGTATGAAGATTTTATAGTACACTACATTGACGACTTACTAATCTTTTCACCAGATAAATCGAGTCATTTAAAACACATAAAAATTATATTAGAAGAGCTGGACAAGGCCGGATTAAAATTGAATATTGAAAAATGTCAATTTTTTCAAAAAGAAGTGACATATTTGGGTTTCAAATTGGAAACAAAAACAGTTAGTTTAGCCGAGGACCGGATAAAACTCATAGATGAATACCCAAGGCCAACGAATTTAAAAACATTGAGAGGTTTTCTTGGTACGATCAACTATTTCAAAAAACTAATTCCTGATTTAAGCCAGAAGGAGATTCCATTGATAAAATTACTGAAAAAAGGTGTTAAATGGAATTGGAAAGAAGAACAAGAGAAAGCTTTCCAAATATTAAAAGAAGAATTCTCGAAAGGAACTAAAATATATCATCCCATGTACAATTTACCTTTCATATTACGAACTGATGCGTCCATCCAAAAATTCGCGGGAGTTTTGTCGCAGATACAGAACAATCAAGAAGTGCCAATTTGTTTTATTTCCCGGGTGACAAAAACACACGAAAGAAAATACAGTGTGACTGAATTAGAGTTTGCTAGCGTACTTTTTTGTGTAAATAAGTTAAGGTTTTATCTATTGGGAGCAAAATTTACAATTGAAACAGATCACGCAGCTTTAGTGCATATCATGAAAAATCGACTGGTTAACAATCGTATACATCGAGGAATTTTGTTGCTGCAGGAGTATGATTTTGAGTTTCGATACATAAAAGGAAAAGACAACATTATAGCCGACGCCCTCACACGTGATGAAGACACTGGAAAAAAGGAAGGAATTGTTTTTCAGGTGGGACTAAATATCTTGACACAAGAGGAAGGTCTATTTTCGTTAAACGAAATAAGAATAAGTCAAGAAGAACTGAAGGAAAAGGAAAAAAGAAGAGCGGAGAGAGAAAATGACATATTCTTCAAAAGAATCGATGGAAAGGAACTATATTTGGTAACACAGACATTGGCAGAGAGGATCATACAAAAATTACACAATGACAATGGGCATATCGGTAGCAGGAAGGTATGGCTGGTTTTTCGAGAAAACTATATCTGTCGAAAGGATTACCGGATTGCCAAAGAAGTGACCCAAAAATGCGAAATATGTCAAAAATATAAAAGCAGAAATTTCAGAAATGAAAATATTGCTAAAAATATTGTATCCCGTCAAAAATTGGATATTGTGGCAATAGATATGTTAAGTGATCTGATAATGACCTCGCAAAGGAACAAGCATATTTTGGTGATGGTTGATATATTTTCAAAATACGTAAAGTTATACAGTTGCCGTACAACAAAGGGGGAAGAAATAATGAGAAAGATTGACAATTTTATAGCCACCGTAGGAACACCAAGAAGAATTCTGTTAGACAATGCGACGTATTTCCGGAGTGAGCGTTTCAAGGGACAGCTTCAAGACAGGGGAATAGGGACAAATTTCGTCAGTATCCGACATCCTCAAAGTAATCCTTCAGAGCGTTTTATACAGGAGACTACGAAATTCCTTCGCATTGCTGCAAATGGACAACATAGACGATGGGACAGGAAAGTGGCAGAAATAGAAAACTACTTAAACACGATTCCAAGTACGGTGACAAAAGAGACTCCGGAATATATCATGAAGGGTGTTATGCCATTACGGCCATGGGAAGAACCTGAGCAGAGGGAATACCAACAAGTCTTGGAAATTGTGCAAAGGAGGCTGCAGCGCAGTAATGAAAAATATCTCCAAAGACAAAATCATAATAGGAGACGACGCCCAGTGACTTTTCAGAAGGGAGAAAAGGTGCTGGTAAGGGCATTACGAGTATCAAATCTCACTGGGGACGTTTGCGCAAAACTAATGCCTATTTTCGAGGGTCCATACATCGTGCACAATGAAAATGGAATAAACAGTTATGTCCTGAGGCATGTGGATTCAGAAAAGATACGAGGAGTGTACAATATCCATGATGTGTACAAATACCACGAATAAAGACAAATGCATAAAATTTAAGGTAGGATAAGAGAATTAGGTTAGGATAATATGATAACAAGAGAAAAGTGTTGTTGTCGAGAGAAAATCAAATTTTTTTTGTTGCACTTAATAATACTGATTTTATCTCAAAACAAGGCGGGGATGTTATTGTGTTTGCATTTTATCAATCAAAAGCAAAATAAAAAAATTAAATTAAATTTTTTTAAATAACGCGGGCACATAAATTTGATACACCCTGTATATTGAGCTGTTTTAAAATTTATTAGAATTTAGTGAATGTAAATAGATTTCTCTTTTAACGAGCTTTCCGCGGAACCATTAAAGACTTTTGTGAATAATTAAAGTGAAAAGAACTATGTATTTAGATTTAAAATGGAAAAAAATTGTTTACTGTATAGGTAATTATCAATATTTCTCGAAATTGATAATTGAAAAGAAAGTTGGAATTTTAATATCTTCATTTCAATACGAGTATATGTGGGAGAGTTTCTCCGAAAGCAATTAGGATTGTCGGAACAAATTTGAGGGTGACTGTTGTTTGTCAAATGGAAAAATCAATGTTTTGATTCTTGGAATGTGGAAGGGGAAAAGACGGATTGAATGATTGAGAGAGGTTGAAAAAGGATTGATTGGTTTGTTGGCAGCGAGAAGAAGCGGTTTTCGACGTGTTAAGTGGAGTAGATAGTTAGCATATATCAGTGGCTGGTTGATAGTGGAGAATAGTGTTGAAAAGTGGAACGAGCGACAGATCAAATCGAGACGAAATACCTCTTTGATTCTGTAGTATTGTGAGAAGGAGAGCAGAGAATTTTTGGAGTTTTGTTTGAATCGAGAACGTGTCAAAGAAACACGGTTTGTTGGAGAATTAGTGCTGGTATGCTGACAGTTTTGAAGCTGGACAACGGAGAGAGGCTTTGATGAGTAGCCTTTAACATAATCAACGAGGGAGAGCTGTTTGGGGTCACGAGAAGACATCCGAGTGAGGGAAGCAAAAGGTCAGTCAATTTATGTGAAAGAGATTTTTGTGTTCGGGAAATAAATTTTTGAGTAAAAAGCATATGAATTAAAGTTCCAATATTTCAAAATATAAATAGTAAATATAGGTAACCTTGCGAAGACATAAATTTGTTTGGATTAATTTGTTTTACCAAAGTCATCGGGAACAAACCGATAAATTGTTTTTTTGTAAAGATAATAATTTTAAGTGGTATAAATTTCATTCGGACATCTGTGTCCACAGGTTTTTTAGATTCGATAGTTTTCAGGGTATTAATTTGATAAATAAAAGACAATTCTGTATTTTTATTTTAATAGTTTGCTTTATTTCTTTTCCCTATTTTATCCCGATTAGGATCAATTCAGAGATACTGAACCCACGAGAGAAGAAAAATATAACGTAAGATAATTTGGTTTTTTTTTATATATTATAAGGCACCCTGAGATTTTTTATTCAATTTTGATATATGATTAGCGACAATTAAATGATTAATTAAATAAATAATAATCAATATAAAATAAATAAGAAGCAGATCACAACAATATATATACAGGGTGTAACAAAAATACAGGTCATAAATTTAATCACATATCCTGGGACCAAAAATAGTTTGATTGGACCTAACTTACCTTAGTACAAATGTGCACAAAAGAAAAGTTACAGCCCTTTGAAGTTATATATTAATAGCACCAAGGGCCTTAGAGGCCCATGGCTTGAAAAGTTTGTTTTTTTCTTCATTTTCACGTTTCTTTATGTACTGAGATCTTCTCTGGCTTGATATGTGATTTTTCTCCATTCCTTCCTCTTATTCATTTTTCTTTTCTGACCCTGTAGCACCATTCTTTCCAAATCTTTTTCGACCTCTTGCTTCCATCTATTTTCCGGTCTTCCTCTTCTCTTTCTTGAAGCTATAGTGTAGTTTAGTACCCCTTTCGGAGTCCTCGTTTTTGGCATCCTTTCAATGTGACCTCATGATCTAAGTCTCTGTGCCTTTATCACTCATTTGAAGTTACAAAATGAAAAGTGATTTTTTCCAATATATCGAAAACAATGTGCTTTTGTGCACGTTTCAATTGAATTATTGTTGTAGTACCTACCATTTAAACAACGTTTTAAAAACTTTTTTGCCTCTTATTGCTTTTTCGAAAAGTCAATTTTTATCGAAATATTTTGAATATTTGTCAAATCCACCACATATTTGTATATGGTTAAGTACGATTATTGAGACTTGGTAATAATATGCAAACTTATTTATGCTTTACATTTTTAGGTATATTTTGAACCATATTAACCCGGCACCTGCCACGTGGCTTTGCAAGGCGCCAACTGCCACGTGGGGTGCTCACAGCACCCCTTAAAAATTTTCTGTGATCTACTTGTTTAAAAAAACAAAATAATGTGTTGAGTAACACAAGAATATAAAAAGCATGTTTTATTAACTTATTAGCCACTAATATGTTATAAAAGTTAAAAAATAAAATGAAAAAGGTGTTATAAGCAAATTAGCAAGTACCAAGCCACAATAAATGAAGTTAAGTAAAATATCTAAAAAAATTAAGATTTAGTGAGTATAGGGTCTATATTAATAATTTAAATCAGTTATTTCAATAAAAAATGTAAATTTGACCTGTTTATCAAAGATACAAAAAAAATTTAAAACTTAAAGTGCCAGATGATGATACCCCCCAATTCGATTTTAGTGCTATAAGTTCAGAATAACACTAAACAACCACTTCACACACTAACACATCTATGCTATATAATATTATAGAAAGCTACTATGACGCACAGCTCCGTTACCAAACTTGAAATACCAAATATTTGATAAAAATGTGTTATGGGGTGCTGGTAGCACCCCACGTGTCAGGTGCCGGGTTAAAAAAGAAGCCAGACTCGATAAAGCGTGCCTTATCGAAAAAATATAAAGAGGCAAAAAAGTTTTGAAAACACTCTGCTTAACTAATGGTACCTCAGTAATAGTTTAATTGGAACATACACAAACATTTGGGGGATTTAAAGGAACAAAACCCCCATAAAATTTTTATGTGGACATATTAAAAAAGAAGTCGCAACTCGATAAAAACTGCCTTATCTGAAAAATACTAAGAAACAAAAATATTGAATTTAACTAATGGTACCACAATAATAAAATTGAATTGGAACATACACAAAAGTATGGGAGGATTTAAGGGATCAAAACCCCCATAAAATTTTTATGGGGTGCACAAATTTCACCATAATTTTTCTTTAAGATATTCCTGCCATAATAATGCCACATGTCACATGTCCATTTTCAATAAAAAATCGCTAATAGTTTTCGATATAATCGAAAAAATCGATTTTCATTTTGTAGTTTCAAAGGGCTGTAACTTTTTTTTATGTGCATATTTGTACAAGGTAAGTTAGGTTCATTTGAACTATTTTTGGTCCCAGAATACGTGATTTAATTTATGACCTGTATTTTTGTTACACCCTGTATATACAGCCCATTACGCACCACCTTAAAAATTGGGCATTTTTGATGTCTCGAATTTCCTAAACCTGTTGTTGCATCTAAGTGATTTTTTTTATAATATTCTAGCCTAGGCCCTAGAATATGTTACCTCCTTATGCTTGTCATGCACAGGGAGCTATACTGTAATATATATTATATCACATTACTATAGAGAGCGATATGATATAATATACATATATTACAGCATAGCTCCCTGTGCATGACATTAAGGAGGTAACCTATAGCCTAGGCTATAATATTATAAAAACATCACTTAGATGGGACAACAGGTTTAGGAAATACGAGACATCAAATATTATTATGGAGACATCCATATTTAAGGTGGTGCGTTAATTTCTTGGAGAAGTGTCTTGTAATTTAATGTAAATAATGTAATATCCAATAATTGTAATTTGATATAAGATGAAATATAAGTTCCTTAAAAAATATATTTTTTATTTCCCACAATACATTCTCTACAGGTCTAAATATCGTCGCTAGACGTCCACCGAATGTCCTTCCAGGACGTTAGATGGATGTTCAGCAGCAAGACATTGGACCAAACTGGGACATCCTATGAAGGCCCAAATGACGTCCACCGAACGTCCCCTCCGACGTTAGGTGGACCTCCATTGGACGTTTGGCAACTTGGCCTTTGGACCAAAATTGGACGTCCTGTTAAGGTCCAATTCACGTCCCCTAGGACGTCCGATTAAGGTCCAATTTACGTCCGATTAAGGTACAATTTACGTCCGCTTAAGGTCCCATTTACGTCCGATTAAGGTCCAATTTACGTCCGACTAAGGTCCAATTTACGTCCGATTAAGGTCCAATTTACGTCCAATTAAGGTCCAATTTACGTCCGATTAAGGTCCAATTTACGTCCTATTAAGGTCCAATTTATGTCCGATTAAGGTCCAATTTACGTCCGATTAAGGTCCAATTTACGTCCGATTAAGGTCCAATTTACGTCCGATTAAGGTCCAATTTACGTCCCCTAGGACGTCCGATTAAGGTCCAATTTACGTCCGATTAAGGTCCAATTTATGTCCGATTAAGGTCCAATTTACGTCCGATTAAGGTCCAATTTACGTCCGATTAAGGTCCAATTTACGTCCCCTAGGACGTCCGATTAAGGTCCAATTTACGTCCGATTAAGTTCCAATATACGTCCCCTCGGACCTTAGATGGACGTCCAATGGACGTTCGGTAGCGCGACATTTGGACCAAAATAGGACGTATAAAGGACGTTCCTCGGACGAAAACGGACGTCCAAGGGACGTCCCTAAAGTCCGTGAAGGACGTCCAATGGACGTCCATTGGACGTCCTTGTGCTATTAGGGTAGGGACGTGTAAGATATTTTTAAAACGTTACTAGTTACATGTACGGAACTACCGTTTTTTAGTTGCCTACTCAATTCAGTACAAGGATCAGATACATCAGTATTTTGTAATCAGTATTTGTACTCAGTACCACTGAGAACCGGTATCAATAGTAACCGTTACACGTTTGCACTTATTTTGCCCGTCTCTATTCGTTACGGCGACAGCCGACGGTCGGGTTAACTTGTGATCAATATGCGCCACGCTAGAAAAATAACTGCACAGGTCACCGGTCCCACCAGCGCAGGTTGTGACTCGCTTAGGTTCAATATGCGCCAGACCTAAAGACCAAACTCCGGTATACATTAAAAACTATAGGACACCTCATGCACAAACAGAGGAATTAAACCGACAAGTACAAAAACTGAGAGACCAAGGAATAATAGAACCGTCTATATCAGAATACAACAGCCCAGTAGTGCTGGTACCGAAAAAGGCGATAGATGGAAATAAAGTATGGAGATTATGCATAGATTTTAGACAACTGAACAAGAAAATAGTCACAGACAAATTTCCTTTACCAAGGATAGACTCGATACTAGATCGACTAGGAAGAGCAAAATAGTTTTCAGTTATAGACTTAATGTCAGGTTTTCACCAGATACCATTAGAAAAATCATCGAGAAAATACACATCGTTTAGCACAGAAAATGGAGCATTTCAATTTACCAGATTACCTTTTGGATTAAATGTAAGCCCAAATAGCTTTTCAAAGATGATGTCAATAGCATTTTCGGGATTAACACCGGACAAAGCATTTCTTTACATGGACGATATAGTAGTAATAGGAATATCCGAAAAACATCACCTAGACAACCTCAAAAAACATTCGAGACATGTCGAAAATTCAATTTGAAACTTAACCCAGGAAAATGTCAATTTTTTAGAAGAGAAGTAACATATTTAGGACATGATCTTTCTCAGGAAGGAGTATCACCAGACAAAGCGAAATATGCAACTATTGAACAATACCCGACACCTAAGACAGCGGAAGAAACAAAAAAATGCGTAGCATTTTGTAACTATTATAGACGTTTTATTCAAAATTTTGCTGAAATATGCAGACCACTCAACAGATTATCAAGAAAAGGAGTAGAATTTTTTGGTCAGAAGAATGTGAAAAAGTATTCAATAAGCTTAAATTATCTCTAATGAAGCCACCGATCCTAAAATATCCAGATTTCAATAAACAATTTATCCTAACAACAGACGCATCCAACGAGAGTTGTTCAGCAATTTTAAGTCAAGATTATAACGGAATAGACCTACCAATAGCATACGCATCAAGAAGTTTCAATAAAGGAGAATGTAATAAACCTATAATCGTTAAGGAATTACTAGCGATTCATTGGGGAATTAATCATTTCAAATGTTATTTATATGGAGCACCAACATTTTTAGTCAAAACGGATTATAAACCACTAACATATTTATTCGCAATGAAAGAACCAACTTCGAAACTTACAAGAATCAGATTAGATTTAGAGGAATACGATTTCGAAATAGAGTATATAACAGGGAGAAATAACTACGCAGACAGCCTTTCAAGAATAACATTACATCAACTAAAGCAGCGTTTCTCAACCTTTTACCCTTTGCGACCCAATCTTCCATAATTACTTTCACCGCGCCCCCCCTCGTTGAATAATTTTGACAAAAAACAGTAAAATCTTAGTTTTTAGTATTGAGTGCTCTTTATGATTATAACTCCTATTCAGTGTTCATGTGTATTTTATTTTTTATTTTGTCAGAAGTTTGTTTTGCTTTGATTTTAGTAAATTAGTTAACGATATTGGTGTATTTTTTTATATGCTCACGCCCCCCAATTACTAAAAGCGCGCCCCCGTAGGGGGGCGCGCACCACAGGTTGAGAATCGCTGAACTAAAGAACCTATACATAGACAATACCCATATATTAGCTATAACACGAGCTCAAGCAAGAGAAAAGAAGAAGGAAGCAAGGCAAACGAAGGCAGAAAGTGAACTCGCACTACAGCCAGAAGCCCCCAAACAGACAGTAAGAAAGGTACTAAATAATTTAGAGGCGCATAGACTACCAATTTTGTCTTTTGGAGCAGAACTAATCTCACCAAGACTGAGCATTAGGGTCAAAAACAAAATAAAGTGCAGCAAGAGCATAGCCACAGGATTCAATCATTTTGATTTAAACCAAATGTTGGCACAGCTTGATAAGCTGGCGGTAGAGAATGCAGTACGTAAAGTAAAAATATACGTAAACGATATTATTTTTAAAGTGTGCACAATTGAGGAATTGATTAAACAAGGAAACGAAATATTGAAGAATGTAGAAATATACATATGTGAAGTACCAGAAACAATAGAAGATGACAAAGAAAAACACAGGTTAATAGAAGAATATCATAATCATCCGATGTTTGGAGGACACGTAGGAAATAACAGACTCATAAAGAAGCTAAAAGCAAGATTTAGATGGAAAAATTTGGAAAAAGACGTAAGAAAATACGTTAAACAATGTCATAAATGTCAAATTAACAAACCAAAAAGAACACATGTCGAGGAATTCGTGATATCGGACACTTCTTCCAAACCATGGGACATAGTATACATAGATACGATAGGTCCATTCACTAAAAGTAACGAAGGTAATAGATACTGTATAACAATGTTATGTGAGCTTACGAAATACGCGGTCAGTATACCCGTGTGCAATAAAGAAGCAGAGACAATAGCCCGAGGAATTTTTGATCATTTCATACCAACGTACGGACTCATGAAGCAAATAAGAACAGACCAAGGCACAGAATATAAAAATGAAGTAATGCAGGAACTAACAAAACTACTAAAAATAGAGCACAACTTCTCAACGGCATACCATCCACAGTCCATTGGAAGTTGCGAAAAACTACACAGAACATTAAACGAGTACGTAAGAGCATTCATAGACGAAGACAGAGAAAATTGGGATGTGTGTTGCATGATGTTCACATACTGCTACAATACAACCCCTAACGCGTATCATGGTTACACACCGTTTGAACTGTTATATGGCAGGAAGGTTAACCTACCAGAAGACCTTACACAGGAGATTCAACCATGTTACAATATAGATGCTTACTACAATGAGTTACGCTACAAACTACAAAGCGCACACGAGAGAGCTAGAACCTTCTTACTAAAACACAAAAAAGAGCGACAAGAAAATAACAAGCGCAAAGCAACACCACAACACTTTAAAATAGGAGACCTATTCCTGGTAAAAAGGAAAGAGAATGGTAAGTTTGATAGTCTTTATATAGGCCCCTTCACAATAACAGAGGTAAATAATGTTAATTGTAAGATCAGATTGGAAAACAATAAAATCAGGGAAATACATAAGAATAGATTATATGCTTACAATCCGAGAACACAGTGAGTGACAAGTGAAACGGGAACAATGTCGATAACCAACATTTTTATTTTTTTTTGTATTTAATTATTATTTATAGGAAATAAGAAATGTATATATTGTATTTATTAAAACGCAGTAAGCAGGTGGTGGTACTATTAGAAAATTTTCTTCCTTTTCCGTAGTCAGAAAATTTTCGGAAGGAAAGGAAGATGTGTTGGGATACACGGCATCTCTTAGTAATCTTCTTATTAAAACAAATCCTTTTAATAATTAAAAATGTCTTTAAGCAAAACAACTACGTTTGTTGATAGTAAATACGATCGACCTACATTAGCACATATCGGTGTAACAGTTTAGGTTTGACCAAGGTCGGTTTGAAATAACAATAGTATTCATTATTTTTATAACCTAGTCGACTCAGCGCTTTTAACCAAAACAATCTTACTTTCATTATATACCAA
This sequence comes from Diabrotica virgifera virgifera, assembly GCF_917563875.1. NCBI lineage: Eukaryota > Metazoa > Arthropoda > Insecta > Coleoptera > Chrysomelidae > Diabrotica > Diabrotica virgifera. Next base: position 132,338,387 of record NC_065447.1, on the reverse strand, counting down.
AACAATAAACAGGAGAAGACTAATTATTATTTTCTAATTCCATTGCGAAGAGTAAGTCATTAATATTTGAGATCCCAAAGGGAAAACATCACAGCTACTGAGAACTAACGTACCACCAGCTCTTTACCGTTAGTACTCTAACTTACAAAATAAATGCATCTACGGTGATACGAGTTATTTCATCAACGCTTATGGTAGGGGGTAACCAACCCTTAATTATCTGAGGTAGCTCAGAAGCTAGGAGCCACCATAACATATTATTAATATATCTACGCCATATGTCTTTGGTGTGTATCATTGGTATATACCAATAACGTATGACGTAGATATATTAATATTATGTGACACATGACAGAAGCTCGAAACAAATGACTGTGAATGAAAAGCCCTATACATAAATACTCAGGATGAAGAAGTACATTATAATTAAAAATGACTAACCATTTTCATATCGCTGCAACATGAAGCCAATTCCGTCTTATATTTCAGTTCGTTTAGAGAGCGCAACAAGCACTCTGACCGAACAGCTTGAAAACTCATTAGTTTTTCACCAGAGAATGTACATAGCTGTAACATCTGTACATGCATTGGGTTCTTCTTCTTCTGTCTTGCTGTGGGCATACTCAGCTGCAAATAAGATTGCTGCAAACTTCACTATTACCGGCCATACACATACAATGTGCATTTGCTATGCCATTGGAACTGGCTATCACCCAAGCATCTAGTGGTTTAACATTAGCTTTTTGGGAATTCTTCACCTAAAAAAATATTTTATCTTTGTGGGAATGCTTCAACTACAAAAATTTATTTTCATTATAGTATTTGCGTTCTTTACAATGATTGAAAATATTTTAAAATCAGACATTCATATAATATAATTTTAGAACAAACAATCATGACTGTCTATTATTCTCTTTTCTATCATAGCAATTACATGTCGTCGACCTAATCTGTAAACTGCGTAACTCCATTTATCCAAATTTTACAGAGGCACAAAAAATTATTTCTCTAAATATGACTAATGCGAATACTACGCATCTCCCATTTTAAAAGATAGAATGCTAAAATGGAATATTTTATAGATAGGTACTAACATTTGTACCTATATTGTTTAATGAGTGTATTAATATTATTTACTACCAACTCTTTCTTGAAAATATCACTTTCTAAACAGTGAGGTCAATCGTGTGGTATGATAAACTGGGGAGTTACATATTTTTCGTACCAAATTTGCTGCAAGGGAGATATGGTGTATACGAAGATGTCACTATTTACTCTTCTGGTAAAAATATGCATGTGCATCCTTTTTTAAACGAGTAGGGATTTTTTCAAATAAATGGCAGTAATAACTCATTTTACACAGTTTACAAATTAGGACGACAATATGTCTGGTTTCATACAGATATATAAACGTAAATAAATCTAATATTTAAAACCCATTTATCCGAAAGACACTAATACTGTTATCCATATATTTCTTAATGGTGAATAAATAAAATAAAGACTTACCTTTCCAACAATAATATAGAAATCATCAAAACATCAAATGTTTCAAAACAAATCCAGTTGTGAAGGCTTTTATGTGCCTGAAGGCTTTTGTATGCTTTCATCTGCTGCTTAAAGTAGTAACTGTGAGACTCTACCAGTCTATCTATAATAGCATTATAACAGTAATTGATGGAATGCACTGTAAAATCCAATTCTGATGACTGAATTGTATATGGATCTAAATCTCCAATTATTTTCAGCTTCAATGAATATCTAAAACAATAAAAGAAATAATGTTATTGCTTGCAAAATTCATCATTATTGATAAATATCAGGGAAAAATGAATAGTAAATAAAAATTGTTTCGCCTACCTTTCTAAAACATCTGCGGAGTTTCCAATAATAATTTCCTTAAATAATCACTTTGCATTGTGGTAAATTTATAAAATTCACAAATGACAAACAAAAGTTTTAAAAAATACACACAAAACAGCCAACAAAATCCAAATGAATCCAAAATTCCAAAATAGGCAAAATACTAGGACAAACAAACAATGAAATGAAACGACAAACGACAACGACGATACAAACATAACCTTAGTTTTGTAACTTTTAAGCTCCAAGCTCCTCCCAATTTCGTGACGTCAGACTTAGGCTGGCTGAAATGAAAACGTCTTTTAAACGTATTTTAACGTCATTAATCTTACGTATTTAAAATCACCTACAAAAGACGTCAATATGACGTAATGTTCAACCACGTGTATATATTCCACCAAATACTGACGTTTCCTCGACGTTGTTGACGTCACTTGGTTGCCTGGGATTATTTTTTAAGGCTGAACACGTGTTGTGTAAAGCTGCAATACCGGGCTAAGTTATGCGTAATGTACAACATACTTCAATTAATTATACAGGGGGAAATCTTGGGCAAGTAAGTGTAGGAAGGAGAAGAATATCAAGAATCTAATGGTTGCGTAACTTGAGGGGGTGGTACTGATGCACATCAACCGAACTATTCAGAGCAGCAGCATCTAAGATCAGAATAGCCCTGATGATTGCCAGCTTCCGTCGTGGAGATGGCATGTAAAGAAGATATGTTGTGTAAATTTATGTAGCGATTCGTTACATGGTTAAGCAATTAATATTCACACATTAACACGTTAAGCGTCATGTTAAAAAATAGAATTCTGGGGACCTCTATGTAAATTCGTAAGTATGTGGATATATGCGATCCTCTTGGTCACTTGTATCTATTTGGATTCGGTGTTAGAAACACGTTTGCTTCTGTCGGATTTTGTGGGTCGCAGTCTACACGCAGTTGTATGATAATAATATATAAAAAGAATAAAAAAATGTTTACAAAAATAGGCACAATAGACTTTTTGGTGAAACGTTTTAGTGCAAGTGAGTCTTCTTCTTCTTTAAGTACCGTGCCCAAATTTAGGCGTGGGTAGCTTCCATAACAATTTGCCGATATCGTTCTCGATCTTGTGCGGCATGTAACAATTGATCTGCTGATAAGCCAGTCCATTGACGAAGGTTTCGGAGCCATGAATATTTCTTTCGACCAATTCCTCTTTTTCCGTCGATCTTTCTATTGAGTATTAACTGCAGCATTATGTATCTGCTACCTCTCATTATATGCCCCAGATATTCAAGTTTTCTCTTTTTTATCATCTTCATTTTCGCCTTGGCCTACTCTGTTTAAGACTTCTCTGTTTGAAATGCGTTGAACCCAAGATATTCTGAGCATTCTACAATACGACCACATCTCAAAGGCTTCTAATTTGTTCATCATGTTAACCTTCATGATCCAGGAGCAAGTGAGTCTGACTATGAAAAAGAGAGAAAAAAGTAACTTGTTCCGAAATAGGTAGATTATCATGTGTTTACCTAACTTTTTCTCACTATATCTGTTATTGTTGTCTGAAGGATATTGAAGAGGTCTTTGACCATATTAAATTTTTTGTTGATACCTATCCCTAACAGCACGTGATATCTTATGGACGTCTTTTTTATGTCTTTATTATGCCTGAACGCCTGACGGTTTAATAAAGACGTTTTATGGATGTCTTTCAAAAGACATCTTATGGACGTCCCTGCAAGACGTCCATAAGACGTCTTTATTACGCCGTAAGATGGAGTAGTTTAACTGTAAATTAAAATTGATAATCCATCGATAGGAACCGAAAATGCTATAATTAAAAAATATGGAAGTTTGAAGGGACAGTTATAAGTTAAAGGAGGTAAAAAATTTTTGCTATGAATGATATACCCATATCCACTCACACGACCAATTATAAGAAAAAAGAAGAAGAGCGGTGTATGAAAAAGAAGAAGAAAATAAATGATATTTATTTAGGTTAGGATATCAATTTTTGTCTTGTAGTCTTGTTCTTGTTTTCGTTTTGTGTTTTAGTGAAGTGTTTTTGTAGACGTTTGATTTTGCCTCGCATTTCATCATTTACGAGTAATTCCCGATATTTTTGCTTAGAAAACGCTGCCAAAGGATACTGCCATCTGCCATTGATTAGTGGAAGTCGAATCTGTAAGTACACTTTAATTTTAATCAAGTGCAATAATGAAAGGAAATATTCATAAGAAACATTACATGCGTGCCAAAAGGATGGACAAAAAGCAATCCTTTCCAAGTAGTGAAAGTTTTGGTAATACATACTAATAATCAACAATTTAATATTAAAATCAATGGGAAAGCCCCAGTAGCTGGCTGTATACCATAATTAAAAATCATACAGATCAACTAAAAACTTCGTTTGTATAATGGTATAAAAAGTTTATTGAAAAACTATTAAAAAGTCATCCAAAAGGATTCGAAAAACGTTTTCAATCTAGATCTGATCATCTTCAGTGCGTTCTGCATAGTAGATGAAACTAGCAACCTTGTAGAATAGGTGACATCGAGAAATATATATGTTACCATGTTTTTTACAGTATGTATATTCCAAGAAGTGAACTCAGAAAATTCAACAATTACTGTAAATAGAATTTAGTAATCAGCAAGTATGTCAAAAATAAACAGAAATGGATTATTATAAGTTTTTTATTATTTGTTAAACACAATCTGTAACTTATAAAAATATTGTTACAAAAAATGATAAATTTTATATAGTATACTTAATTACTCTATTGAACAGTTCATCAATAACCCATAATGTATAGTATGTATATAATAATCAATAATGTTCAGTTCAAATAAAAATTGATATTTTATTACAGATAAGATGTTAAAGACCTTGATTCAGCATGGTCATTAAGAGGCCTCGTAACGGAGACTTTGGCGGAGGTCAGAGAGCTCAGAAAAGAGTTTAAACAATCTCATATTACTACCAATGATACTGACACTGGCCACAAGTTTTTTCAGTCATATAGTATGCCCGTTAAAAATGAGGAGTTCTCAATAATAGAAGAGTTGTTGAACACAGTAAGACAAATATTTTTAAATTTTTATTCAATTTGCAATGCAAGACTTTCATATTTAAGATATAAAACAATTTGTAGAACTGAAGGAAAACTAAATAACTTGTCAAAGTAGATTATTAAACCAAAATATATAAAATGCATTATGAAGCAAGTTTGCATTTAGGACGACAAGAAATAATGCATTGTACAATTGTACTTAGTTTTGATTTTTTTATAGAATGTTTACGTATAGTATGTAAAATGAAAGACTACCTATGAACAAACATATAAAACACGCTGTATTTTTCTGTCACACTGTCACAAATAAAGCTGTTCACCTATCGCCGCTATCAGCTGTCGCTATTTAGCTTAATTACTCAGGTATATTTACAGTAATTTTTCACCATTGATGTTTATGTATTAATCACTCACTAAATTCAGTCAAAAGGGAAATTTTTTATCACTAAACTCGTAGAGTCTGCTAAGTTTAAGTCCTGTTCGAATTTTTTTAAATATTTTGTGTTGTAAGTCCCGAAAATCGTGATTATTACAGACAGAAACTATAACACATTCTTACTCTTCTATACCAACGTTGCCACCTTATAATAAAATTGTAATAATACCTTATAATTGTAATAATTATATAAAGTGTTCTTATAATACGGGTACTAGTTCATTATTTTCTGGAATAGAGAATATGTGTTTTATATGTTCGTTCATGGCTAATCTATTATTTTACATATACTATGTAGCGGTTTTAACTGTTTCAATATTCATGTGAATATTTAATCAAATTTGTTGTAGATCACCGAAGTATCTAAATTGGGAGGAGCCACAGTGTACGATTTTGTAAGGAGGGCAATGGTATTGATATTTGCAAATGAATTTGCCAACGAATATAGCTAGTATAGGAAGGGTAAAAAGCTTTTTCACACCGCAAATATTGCCAAAATGATAATAAGTAAGTAATTAAAAAAAATATTTGAAATAACTGTAGTACTTATAAGCACTATTCATTGTATTTTGATATGTTTTTTTTACTTATAGGATCTGCTGAAGTTGCAGGTTTAACAAAAAGTAAAGGAAAGGAAACAGGTTTCTATTCAAACATGGGTACGGAGGGCGTCAGATCGACGCAACAGTGGAAAAATTATGAAAAAGTTTTAAAGTAAATAAAAAATACCAACTTAGTTTTTATTTGACTAATAATTCCTTAAATTCCTTAAATGACTCAATTGCTCATTATTAAATATGCAACAGCACATATTTGAAGGAAATTAGTTCGCCTTTAAAAAATAAGTGCAATTGGCTGTTTTGGGGATAAATTTTCCAGGGTAGGATTGTATAAAAACGTTCATATAAGGTTGTAAAAATACGTCCATAGGACGCTGTAAAAAGACGTCCATAGGACGCTGTAAAATATGTCCATAGGACGCTGTAAAAAGACGTCCATAGGACGCTGTAAAAAGATGTCCATAAGACGTTACCTTTTACAACATAAGACGTCTTATGGATATGTTTTAGGCGTAAATGGACATCCATAAGATGTATGTAATGCCGAAATCAGACGTCCCATTGACTTCTTTAAGACGTCTTTGTGCTGTTTGGGATGTACAATGTTACTTACTTGGTTTACGTTCATATTAAAGGATATCAGTGTGTATGTAAAGAGCAGATGATAGATGAGTTAGCTGGTTTGGCCGCAAGAATGGTATATGTTATTTATAAGGAACAGGTGTGTGATTGGATGGAGATTCATGTATAGTAGTATTCAATCATAGAAGACGGTGGGTGTTTGTTGGTTTGGCCGTAAGAATGGTAAATGTTGTTTGTAATGACCAGGTGTATGATTGGATGGAGATCAGTGTATAGTAGTATTCAATCATAGAAGATTATATTGAGGATGTTTGTTGCTTTGGTCGCAAGAATGGTATATGTTCGACGATTAATCATATTTTATTTCTAGTATTACCCCATACGTTGCTGTACATTATATCCACGACACCTCGCCTGTATCTTTTATGAATGGTTTCGAGAGAGAGAGAGAGAGAGAGAGAGAGAGAGAGAGAGAGAGAATGAGTGTCTTTTTAAGATGTCTTATAGATGCTAGATGGTTTGGACAAAGATAAGGAACAGAAGATGAAAGTGATAGTCTTGAGAGCATGCCATGTATGTTCGATGGTTTGAATATAATGTCCTAATGATTCTATTATGTCTTATACGATAAGTCGTTTAGACGCTACATTCCCAATGTTCCTCTGACAATGCACCCATGTCAGAAGTCTTCCATTTTGGAGGATAAGAACTAGTTTATGATTTCACAAACAGATATATGTGACAGCCGAAAAGTGGTTTTACTTTGTTACTACACCCTGTATATTATACTTTGCGACACATGTAAAGAAGAATTGGTTTGACTTTCTGACTACACCCTGTATATTATACTTTGCGACAGACGGAAAGAAAAATTGGTTTGACTTTCTGACTACACCCTATTTATTATACTCTGTGACAGACGGAAAGAAGAATTTGTTTTGACTTTCTAACTACATCCTGTATATTATACTTTGCGACACATGTAAAGAAGAAAAATTTGTTTGACTTTCTGACTACACCCTGTACATAGAAAAATTGGTCTGACTTTCTGACTACACCCTGTATATTATACTTTTCGACAGACAGAAAGAAGAATTGGTTTGACTTTCTGACAACACCCTGTATATTATACTTTGCGACACATGTAAAAAAGAATTGGTTTGACTTTCTGACTACACCCTGTATATTATACTTTGCGACACATGTAAAGAAGAATTGGTTTAACTTTCTGACTACACCCTGTATATTATACTTTGCGACACATGTAAAGAAGAATTGGTTTGACTTTCTCACTACACCCTGTATATTATACTTTGCGACATACGGAAAGAAAAATTGGTTTGACTTTCTGACTACACCCTGTATATTATACTTTGCGACATACGGAAAGAAAAATTGGTTTGACTTTCCGACTACACCCTGTATAATATACTTTGCAACACATGTAAAGAAGAAAAATTGGTTTGACTTTCCGACTATACCCTGTATAATATACTTTGCAACACATGTAAAGAAGAAAAATTGGTTTGACTTTCTGACTACGCCCTGTATATTATACTTTGCGAGAGACGGAAAGAAGAAGAGGCCTTAAATTCGCCTTAAATATTTGATTTAATGCTATTTTTAGACCGAATGTTCACTGCCGCTATTGGTCGTTGCTCCCCTCATTTGGCACGAAGTATATCAAACCGGATGCTGACTAGACTGCCAGATGGTTAAGTTATTTTTAGATATTAAAAACCTCGGCGCTTAGATCGGATATTGTTAAGACAAACAGATGTCTTCATTTCACACGACTGTTTTATGTTTCTGCATAGTTATATTTTTCGCAAAAAATACCACCAACTGTGTTTGTTATTTTCTCACAGTGTGTGTGAAGGTTCTGTTAATTTTTTTAATTATGTCTTAATGTCCGCTTTACGACAGCTGCCAATTTGCATGAGAAATACCATGAAATGAATTCCCACACTATACTGTATCGTAGATCCTTTCTTGAACTCTTTGTTATTACCGAACCAGATGTCCCAGTTCATTAGCCTCCTCGTTTCGCACACAGATATCAAACCGGATACCAGTAGACTGCCAGATGTTCCTCATTTTGCTGGTACAATATCATATATTCCCCCACCCTATTTTTAGACCGGATGCCAGGTGTTCACGGCCAGATGTTCCACCACATTTTGCACGAACAATATATATTCCCCCATCCTATTTTTAGACCGGATGCCAGGTGTTCACAGCCAGATGTTCCACCACATTTTGCACGAACAATATATCACTACTGGTGCGGAAAGGAACATTCTCCTGAACATTGTGAACACATTAAATCAACCTGTACATTTTGCAGGAAGGTCAGACATATTGAAATAGCTTGTTTTGGTAAAAAGAAAGACCAAAATCAAAGATGCAAAGTGCATCAGACTACCGAGGAATCGACAAAAAATACCGAGCCGATTTCGGGAAATACTCAAAGTGTTTGTTATCTAAGTAGCGACTATAATTTTTCGTTATTTAACGTGACGTCTGATTGCATTACCGGTAAATATTTAGTAGACGTGCTACTCAATGACCAAAATGTGAAAATGGAGGTTGATTCGGGCGCAAGTTTCTCAGTGATTAGCAAATCGACCTACCATAAAATATTTAGTGAAAATCGACCTAAATTAAATAAATCCAGTGTTATTCTACGCGATTATCAAAATACAGTGATACCCATACTGGGTGAGTGTCTAGTGGAGGTGAAAAGGGGTCAACGATCAGCTAAGCTTCCCCTTATAGTCACGGAAAGAAACCGCGCCAGTCTTCTGGGTAGAAACTGGTTTGAGAGGTTAGGATTAACCATAGCAGGGGTAAGTCAGATTTATTCTATTATTAATTATCCAGAAGAATACCCAGATGTATTTAACACGGATTTGGGATCTTACCGGGGTCCCCCAGTAAGTTTTTCGTTAGACAAAAATGTAAGGCCAATTATGCTAAAAGCGCGTAAGGTTCCCTTTGCACTAAAAGACAAGATTGAAGCTGAATTAGACAGGCTTATAGCGCAGGGTGTTTTAGAGCCGATTACACACCCAAAATGGTGCACCCCAATTGTGACCGTTTGCAAAGAAAACGGAGAGGTTCGGATCTGTGGCGATTACAAATCTACATTGAACTTAGCGCTAAATCCAGAACCTTATTCAGTGCCAGCGGTACAGAACATTTTATCCACTCTCGCGGGCGGTAAAGTGTTTGCAAAACTGGACATGGCGCAAGCTTATCTGCAGTTAAGTGTCAACCGCGAAGCTGCGGAGGCACAATTATTACGCATAAGGGAGCTTTTAAATGCAATCGTTTACAGTTCGGTATATCCGTGGCTCCACAAATTTTTCAAAAATTCATAGACACTAGATTAACGGGTATTTCGGGTGTACTACCGTATTACGATGACATTTTAATAGTAGGTACATACCTCAGAAATAGATTTAGACTCAAAAGTGCGCGCAGTATTATCGCGTTTACGTAAGGAAGTGTGTTTTTCGAACAAAGACAATAGAGTTTCTCGGGTTTCAAATTAGTGAAGACGGTTTACGTCCCACTAAAGACAAAATCGCGGCCATCACCAATGCGCCTACTCCGACTAATAAAACCGAATTACAAGCTTTTCTTGGACTTTTAAAATTTTATCATGCTTTCCTAAAAGACAAGGCAGCTATTGCAAATCCGTTATATGCACTGCTCCGAAAGGACGTTCCTTGGCAGTGGCGTTTCAAGGAACAAAAAGCTTTTGAATTATTAAAAGACATTTTGGCAAAAGAACAGGTGTTGGGACATTACAGTGAACGGAAGGATTTATTTTTGACGTGTGATGCTAGCCCTTACGGGGTAGGTTGTGTGCTTAGCCAGCGCGATGATGAGGGACGCGAATATCCAGTGGCGTACCATAGTCGTACTCTATCGTCTGCGGAACGAAACTTCGCCTAAATCGACAAAGAAGCACTGGCCATAATATCGGGCGTTAAAAAATTCCATGAATATGTATATGGCAGGAGAATAAGCATACAAACGGACCATAAACCATTGCTGGGTATTTTTAATCCAAAAAAAGGTGTCCCAGAGATACTGTCACCCAGAATGCTTAGATGGGCCCTTATGTTATCTGCGTATGATTACGAATTATGCTAAATACCGGGTGCAAAAATTCAGAATGCAGATGCTCCTAGCAGGTTGCCACAAAAGATAAATGCGCCAGAAGCGTCAAACTCAGATGACGTTTTGATGCTCGAGAACATCCGAGAAAAACTAATCTGTGCCAAAGACATCGCTAATGAAACTAGATTGTAGATTGCAAAAGGGGTCGATTGGCCCAGTTGACCTTACTACACTGCGACCTATAAGATCTTTAGTGTATACCCTACATCTATATTTTAGTCCAAAAGGTCTAGGCTTCTAAGAAAGTCCATTATCCGTTTTGGAGCTAGGTTTGTAATCTGATAAGGATCAAGGAATACCTGTTCCAGATATTTATGGCGTTGCCGAACAATTACTCTGCAATTGCAGATAATATGTTCTGACGTCTCATCTGCCTCATCGCAGAATCTACATGTCCCACTGTCCAGTATGCCCATTTTACAGAGATGATTTCAGATCAGATCAGATTTCTGAAGCTCTAAGAGTAATTTCGCGTACCGGGCAGAGGGTCGTAATAACCTTTTTGCCTGTCTTTGGCCTGGAACATTTTTCCAGTAGGCTGCACTGAGTTCCTTTTCATATTTTCGAACTTCTTCCATTATGCGGCTTTTTGGTATGCCACAAAATGGTTCAGGTCCGATGAAAGGAGTACAAGCTCCTTCCTTTGCGAGACTATCGGCAATCTCATTTCCGACAATTCCTTTATGCCCTGGCACCCATAGCAACGTTAGTTTGTTGCGACTTGCCAGTTGTTTAAGGGATTGTTTGCAACTCCAGGCTATTTTTGACTCGTAAATTGTGGACTTCAGAGCCTTCAAAGCAGCCTGACTATAGATGCAATAAATATTCTTGCTGAGTTGAGGCCTTTCCTTAGGCACTCTTGAGCACAGAACTCTATTGCTAATAGTTCTGCTTGAAATATTGTTGGAGCATTTCCAAGGGCTGCGGATATCCTAATATTAGGACCTGTGATCCCTATTCCTACTCCTTCGTTTGTTTTTGACCCATCAGTATAGTAAGTGAAGGCACCTTGTGTGATTTGAGCGATTTCGTTTTCTGTCAACTCGCGGTCGTTAATAATAACATCTAACGCGAGTTCGAAATCTTGTTTTGCAGGCATTACGTCTGTATGCATCTTTATGATTTGGGTTGTTCCAGCCCTTAATACCTCAAGATGTCCCGTTAAGTCACCGGGTTTTAGAGGTTTATTCTGTGTCAGCCTATAGGCATTTTCTAGAGCGATCCTCTGTACATGTAAATGTAGTGGAGGAAGGTCTAGCATTGCCTCTAAGGCTGCGGTAGGACACGATCTCATTGCACCCGTGATCCCAATACAGGCAAGTCGTTGCACTTTTTGCAACTCGTTTATTGCCTTTTGCTGCTTTGTTTTGGTCCACCAAACCATCGCAGCATAAGTGATAATGGGTCTGACAACCGTTAAATATGACCAGTAGATCATTTTTGGCTTCAGACCCCAGGTTTTCCCAAAAAGCCTACGGCACATCCAGAAAGCCCTTGTTGCTTTTGTGGTAATATGAGTGAGGTGTGCATTCCACGTAAGTCTCCTATCAAGTATGACTCCTAGGTACTTAACCTCTTCTGAGAAAGAAAGGGTTATTCCATTCATGATCGGAGGCTGTAATGTTAGTTTCCTCCTGTTAGTGAACGGAATAAGTGTCGTTTTGTTTGGATTGACTGATAGCCCTTCCCTCGAACACCAAGTGGTTATAATGTTTAAGGCCTGCTGCATGCGTTCGGCAATAATACCGTCATGTTTGCCTCTAACCACTATAACTAGATCGTCAGCATAGCCCAGAGCACGAAATCCTGCTCTTTTGAGCTTTGATAGGAGGTCGTCAACCACTAGCGACCACAGTAGAGGTGATAAGACTCCTCCTTGAGGACAACCTTTTACTGCTTTTATAGTAGTTGATTTGCCTCCTAGGTAGGTAATAATTTTCCTAGTGTTTAGCATGGATTGAATCCATTTAGTTATGGAAGGTTGGATACCTTTTGCTGTTGCGGCGGCGCTGATTGATTCATATGAGGTGTTGTCAAACGCACCCTCTATGTCTATGAATGCACATAGCGCCACTTCCTTTGATCCTATTGCCTTTTCTATGTCTTTTACGAGACAGTGCATCCACGGTGGATTTGCCTGATTGGTAGGCAAATTGTTCTTTGTGAAGCGGTATATTTGTTAAATATTCGCTTCTTATATATGTATCAAGTATTTTTTCCATACTTTTAAGTAGAAAGGAGGTAAGGCTTATGGGTCTATATGACTTCGGCTCCTCTGGAGGGCGTTTACCACTCTTAGGAATGAAGCATACCCTAACCTCTCTCCACCCTTTTGGAATGTAGCCCAAGATGAAGCTCATCTTGAATATTTTGACTAGATGAGGAGTTAATGTATCAACGCCCTGTTGTAGCAGGGCTGGAAAGATACCATCCTCTCCAGGAGATTTGTAGGGCTTAAAGCTATTTATTGCCCATTTAATTCTATTTTTGGTGAAGATTTTTCCCGCTAGGCTTTTTGCAGCTCTTGATGTTCTGTAATTAGATTCATCAAGATTAACCCTTGGGTCATCTTCAATGAGTATTGACCCAGGAAAGTGAGATTGTAATAAGCAACTCATGCTTTCCTCTATGGTTTCAGTAAACTCTCCGTTTGGCTTTTTTAGAAGTTCAATACCGTTTGAGTGGTCCTTTGAGATTACTTTCTGGAGGCGTACTGCTGGGGCTAATTCAGTCATCCCCTCGCAGAATTGCCTCCATGTTCTTCTCTTAGACCTTCTAAGTTCTTTATTGTATTCTGTTAGAGCCTTTTTGTAGTCATCCCAGTTACCTATACTGTTCCACCATGGCACATCTCTTTTGACGGCTTTGGTCTTGATTGGACAGGCCCCCTTAAAGCAGCTAATTATCGTACGATTTAGCCAATGTGAGGCACCTTCCAGTTCCTCTATGGTTTCAATCGAATAAGTTACGCCTTCAACATCTGACCTTAGGGTGTCCTTATATGCACACCAGTCAGTATGTTTCGGTATTCGACAGGACTGTATCTGTTCCCGCTCAGCCTCGACATCGAACCTTATGGTTCTATGATCCGACATCGATACCTCATCGGAGACATGCCAGTTCTGTATTAGATTTGTAGCAGAGCAACTAGTTAAGGTGATGTCAAGCACCTCTTTCCTATTTGCAGTGATAAAAGTTGGTTTGTTACCTCTATTGATAATGTCTATATTGGAGTTAGCCAAATATTCTAAAAGGTACTCCCCACGTTTGTTCGTGTTTGTGCTGCCCCATACTATGCTGTGGGAGTTCGCATCACATCCAAGGATAAGTTGTCTGTTCTTTTTGTTGCACCAACTGATGAGGCCTTTCACTTCCTCTGGCGGAGGTTGGTCTTCATCACCCGGGAAATAGGCAGAGGCAATTATAATTTGACTTTTGCCCCTTTCCGTGACGAGGTCCACTTCAGCTGTTGCTAAGTCTCTTGTGATAAACTCCGGAACAGAAATGAATTTTAGTTTTTTAGAGATGAGCAAAGCTGCTCTTGGCAAGTCATGCATTTGTGAATAAATCAACTTACATGTATTATTTGGAAGTCCTTTTATAAGTCCTTTGTCAGCCCAGGGCTCTTGAATGAGCCCGATGTCAGTTAAGTTTCTGCTAAAACTCCTGTTAAGCACACTAGTTGCGGCTTTTGCGTGATGGAGATTTAACTGCAGAAACCTAATATTTTTGTTGGAAGCCATTTTACTGGCTTTTGGGACCTTTATCTGATCCCTTTTTGAACTTCGCAGGGCCCTTTTCCTGGGCCCCCTTTTTTGTGGCCATTTTTGCTGCTTCACTAGTTGAAGCAGCTTCTGGCTCACTAGGTTTTGGATGGCCTTTTTTTGGTAATATTCTTACCTGGCCAAATTTATAGTTAGCCATTTTGTTTCACCCTTTCAGCGGAGTTAGGGTCCATTGAAACAGTGAGCTCTACAGTAGGGCCTTTGTCAACCCTTCTTACAACTCTCCAATTCTGTGAGTTGAGGTCTTCATTTTGGACCTCTAAGAATCGAATAATTTTTGCATTCGTGGTGTTCAGACTATCAGGAAGATATGTCACAAAGATCTCGGAGTGAGGAATATTGCTTTCCTCTTCCAGTCTCAGCGAGATACCCTCCTGTGGCTGCAGCTCCTGAAGTATGCTTTTAAGCCACTCAACTGTGGCTTTGTCAGCACAAGACAGAAGCATCCAACCCGGTCTGAATTGTAGGTTACTGAATTTAGGTCTAATTGTTGCCTTTGGATCCAGCTCCACTATTTTTTCCAGAATCTTCTCTTTCGTTGCGGCAGTTGTTTCACTGTTAGTGAAGATTCTGGATGGTTTTTGGGCATTATTCCTACCCTTATTGCAGCTGCAACCTGTCCATAGGATGGTTTGTTTTCTTCACCACCGCTGGTTATCCCAACGGTGGTGCCAACTCCCTTTTTCTTAGGATTTTCTGGCGTGCTCTCCTCAGACCGGATCCTCTTGGACCCTTTGCCCTTGGATACATCCTCAGGTGGTTTTTGTATAGGCTTTTGTGCCTGTTGTCGAACCTCTTCATATTTGAGGCCTTGTTTTAACAGGTACTTAAGCCTTTTGCGGGCAGCGCCACTCAGTTTCTCTCTTTCGGCCTTTTTTGGCCCTTGAGCCATACTTTGCTCGTCTCCGCTGCTTTTGAAAAGCTCATCCTCCAATTTATGGCTTGGAACTGGATCCAATTCCATAACCTCGGGATGATTGAGGCTTTGTTCTTCCTCTTTGCCCTCATTGTTTTTAGTTTTTCCTACTTGGTCCATTTTAGTCCCACGAGTAGCTAGGGAATGTATGGTCACTCCCAGCAGAGCCCCGCATGCCGGGAGAAGGCTAATGAAACCTGGGTTTCGCCTGGTACCCGGAGTCCGCATAGTCGTGACTAAGCAACCTCTTAGCCCCGCGGCGCAATTCCTGCGCCACGCCAAGCCTTCGGCTTATGCTGTTCCACCTTGGCTTGAGGGGGATTTCTGTGGTTCCCTTCCACTTGGCCAGCCAATCAAGGCAAGCCCCCACATCGGTAAGCACATCCTCTACAACCACCGGCTTACCAACACGGTATATACCGGGCAGGTTTCCACAAGTTTGCATTGTTTCCGGATGCCCGCAGAGGTCCCGAACGATTAGTCCAGTTACCTCTGCACCCACCCGTCTACAACACTCCCTCTCCACGCTGTTGTTCCCGGTATTTGCGTACGCCAGAGCTTCGTTAGCCAGCCTCTTTGTGACGTGTCTAGGGGCCTGGGACCCTATCCACGTCAGCTCGAAGCTGTTACCACCACACACCACGTGGAGGAGAAGTTGGTCTTTGTGCAGCTAATGAAACTAAGAAAGACCCAGTGTTATCTAAAGTTTTGCAGTGGGCATGGAAAGGCTGGCCTGAAAAGAAAATTAAATTTTCAGACGAATATACTCCTTATCTACAACGTAAACACGAAATTAGCTGTTATCAAGACTGTCTGTTATGGGGTACGAGGGTAATAGTTCCACTTGGAGGTAGGAAAACAATACTGAATTTGCTACACTCAGCACACCCTGGAATCGTAAAAATGAAGTCACTGGCACGCTCATATGTTTGGTGGCCAAATCTCGACAAGCAAATTGAACACCTAGTAAATACATGCAGCGAGTGCCAGGAGTCTAGAAATATGCCAAAAAAGGCTCCAATCCAACCTTGGGAGTGGGCCAGAGCTCCATGGACAAGGATACACCTCGATTTTGCCGGTCCATTTAAAGGGAAAATGTTTCTGATAATCATAGACTCATATTCAAAGTGGTTGGAGGTAAAAATCGTTCCAAATACCTCTAGTGCTGTGACTATAGACATTTTACGCCGTTTATTTGCCACTCGTTATGCCCACTGATCCCAGATGTTGTCGTATCGGATAACGGAACTACTCAAGTAGCAATTTTTCGACGCATTGGTTGTCAGTACAAACAAATGCACTGTATACAACGTTGCCCAAGAGTATTTTCAGTTGTTTCGGCCAACGTCCCCTACCCCGACTGACATTACGATGTTACAACGTAATACCTTTAGTTTTAGTTATACGGGCAACTAATTTATTACCATTGTGACAACTACATATCACAGTTCAGTTATTTCAACAATCGCAACGACTTAAAAATGTTATAATGCTAAACTAATTTACGACCTGGCCGACTCTGTAGTTTGAGTAGTTGTCTGTCACGTCACGACCCTAGGTGTTGTTCTAGAGGTGTGACACGTTTGCGGCAACTTCCAGAGGAGAAAAATAATTTCCTTTATAACCTTATTTTTTCTTATTATTATATATTTTATTTTGATGGAAATTTTCGATTTATTTAACAACCTATTTATTTGTTTTTTTAATAGCTGGTTTCCATTCCATTGTTTTATCAGCAGATTTGAGATTGGATAACCTTTTAATCTCTGTATCAGCTTTGGCAGACAGGGTTGCCAGGTCAGTTTTTACTCTTTCAGTAGTTTTGTTTTCACAAAATCAGGAGATTCTTTTTAGGCCATGTAAATACAGTAATACAGTGATATGCACTTCCGTCCTAAATGTCCCAAGAGGAATTCCACAAAATTGGAAACCTAATTATTCCAAACCACCAACTGGTAATTACCATTTTTTAGCTAAAATCTACTAAATCAAAAACTTAAATATACTTAAGGATTTTTGGGATATATTTGGGATTTTTTATAATAAAAACAACAGCTAACTTAAGGGGATAGGCGCAAAATGTCGTCTGTTAAAATGTTCACTGTATATTAAATGTTTTCATTTTTTGCAAATCCTTAGAAAACTAATAAGTATTTTTGAAAAATTTAAACGCAGAAAGAAAGATTACGTTATTACCGAGGACCGAAAGTCCCTGAAAACTTCTATAATGTTTATTTTAATGAGTTACAGGGGTGAAAAAAGAAAAAAATTAGTGTGACTTTTAATTCCAAATATCTCGTTCAAAAGAAACGTTTTGGTTTTTCTAAATAATGCAGTCTTTCATTCTGCGTTTAAATTTTTCAAAAATACCTATTATAGTTTCCTCATGATTCGAAAAAAATGGATCAAATTCTGTTGAAATATACCAAAAATCTACTAAAAAATATTGCCTACTAGAATTTTTTAAAAAATATCAAAAATCTACCAAAAAAGTAGAAATCTACTAAATGTGGCAACGCCGTTAAGGAGAATAAAGGCCGCGTCCCACGATCAAATAATTTGATCAAACTGGTTTGAGCAAACTGAAAGTGACAATTAGTGACGTCACATCCTGAGTGTTCATTGTGGATAATAATGAAAAATTTTAATTTTAAATAAAGTACAAACAAGTTAGACAACTCAATACAAAAATTTTGATCAAACTAGACTGATAGTGAGAGCACAGATTTTTAGAATTTCAAAAAAACTGCAATTGTGACGTCACTTTGACGTACTTCCTCAAGTACGTCAAGTTTGCTCAAACTGTTTGATCAAATTATTTGATGGTGAGACGCGGCCTTGATACACTTTTGACACTGGTCACATGACCTCTGTCACCCAATAAGGGGGTGCGTTCTAAAATGGTTTTGATAGTCGGCGCGGCCGGGTTTGGTTGGCGATTGGACTTCTAAGTTGTCTTATCCGTCTAAGGTTGGTAATAAGGTATTTTTTAGTAATATTGGTAATATTGTTTAATGCGCCATTTTGATTTTACTTGAGATTTTTGGGATGTAAAGAAAATGAAAACAGAGAATATAAAAAATGCATGCATTTTCTGATACCTTTAAAAGCACCATCAATACATTAAATTTATACAGAACATCTTTAACATAAATTTTGACTTTTATATTAAAATTTGATTTTTAAATTTGCATATTTTTTGTCAAAAATGTCATAAAAAAGGAGCGCGTGTGTTTTTTAAAGGTGAAATATCCATATTTGACGGTAATCTGAGATGCGTTTATAAATTTCACATCAGGTAATAAGGCCTTTATGTATTTATATAAATTTAAATACCCAATACGATGTCAAAACAGTTTACTTTTTGGCATTCGCATTCACTATACAGGTGTTAAAAATATAAGTAAAAAAACATAACTAATCTGACTCCTTGAGCAACCATTGCACGCGCAGTTGCTTTTTATAGTCGCTTCAGTTGTCTTATGCAACGCTTACGAAACGATGTTGCTTAAACAGGAGGTTGCCTAGGCAACGTCAAGACAACTCAAAAATCGTCCACCAAATCAGTGCAGAATAGGGTCGTCTTCTAGACAATAACAACGTTGTAAGCAAACGTTGCCACGCGGTAGACAACGTTGTCGCGTCGACAAATTGCTAATTGGGTAGTTTTACGTCGGCTGAGTTCCAAGATTTTTGCACCGTACCATCCAAGTAGTAATGGGCAAGCGGAGCGCATGGTACAAAATGTAAAAAATTAACTTAAGAAAATGACAGATAGCAATGAACAAACCAACATACAAGTAGCATTGCACAGATATCTCCTTACTCAGCACATTATACCCCATTGTACGACAGGGAGATGCCCATCCGAAATATTAATGGGGCGGAAGTTAGGCTCACTTTTTGATCGTCTAGAGCCTGATTTTAGGAAAGAGATGCTATCCAAACAAGAGATCAAATATCCTAAGGAAGCAGGGCCCAGAGTTTTTCACGAAAACGAGACTGTATTTGCAAGGACATTTACTCCTGGTCAAAAGTGGCTTCCTTCCAAAATAATTGAAACCACCGGACCATTAAGCTACAAAGTTCAAACACCTGATGGTAAAATTTTACGTCGTTATTCTGACCAAATAAGAACTCGTGTATGTGACCAGGAAACCACAGACGAAGTTACACCGTCAACCTCGATGGAAACGGGAATACGCGAAACTCCGCAACAGCTTTTCCCGCATCGTAACGATTTGGTAGATCCACAACCAGAACTTGGAGAGCAGGTCTCTGAAGTCAAGAAGCCACCCGCTCGAATAATAAAACCTCCAAAGTATTTGGAGGACTATGATGAGTAAATTCATCTAGGAGGGTGGAGTGTAATGTATCCAGCTCTCGGACTATCAACTGCGTGGTGCGCGCGCAACGAAGAATTATTTACACGCATGCGCGAACTACTTTCAGATTGGCATGGCGTCCTCATGCATTATTGTTTACATGTAATTAGTTATATTTACGTAATATGTACCTACGTTTAAATAAACGGGTAGTAATTCCAAATTACTGTTGTATTAATTAGATATTATGTCAACCCAGGCTCGTGCTTTAAAGTATACAATAACACATATCTACCTATTATAATTTTCTCAAAGTGTAACCCGTGTATACCGTGTAAAAATTTAATCAGGCTTACAAAATGAAAAAATCAAGAAACAAAAACTTTAATTGTCATTATTGGTTACCTAGTTACAAGTCAAACTAAACATCAACAACTATATTATTTATCTATGAAACATCAAGAATTGCTTCACTGAAGCTTTTACCCAAAACGGGTCTATTATAAAAACGTCCAAAAACCAACGACTGTTCGGACCATCCAGCTGTATTGCGTATAGCATCCCAGGATACGCCCTGCCTATACGCTTTGGATGTGGAGGCATGTCGTTTAGAGTGTGGTGAAAATGTTTATATCTATTCCTACCTCTGACATGGTGGAGTTGATCCATTTTCCTATCGTGGCTCTTGAGACATTTATACGAGGTTCAATCGATCTAATAAATAAGTATGGTGTCTCAAACTTTTGGTTTTGCCTTAGCTTTGCTGTCCTCTCCACATAACATAACAAAGTTGAAGCCCCACAGAGGTTGGGCTTGCTTTTCAAGAACTTGAATTCCATGTAGGGTTGATACGCCTTTACCCCGGAAGTTTTAATATGTCTGCTACATAGATTCGTACCTCTGACGTGGCAAATATTGCATCCTCCACTTTAATAGAATGCAAGGTCTGCAATCTTTGTCCCGTTGCTACGGCCAGTAGCGTGACCAGTTTCTTGGATAATTGTAATATGGTTAATACGCTATTTTGCTCCAAATAATTCAAAACAACGTGTGGATCCCACGTTAATTTATATTTGGGTCGTGATGGCCTAATCCTAAATACTCCTTTTAAAGATCTTTTAATTAAAATATTCATACTTCACCTCCTTAGATCGCAGTTCATCCTGTAAAAAAGATAAAACTGCTGGAACTCCTGCATCAAAAGGTGAAAATTTTTTCAATGAGCAGAATTTCCACCAGTATTTAAAAGTAGAGTTATATTGGTTCACTGTAGACTTAGATAGAGATTTCAAGGTAGTCTCTATTGTCTCCTCAGGGTACCCCTGTCTTCTGAGTGCTTCCCTGATAACCTCATTGCCACCAGGGTAAGGGATGAATGTAGAGGGTGATCTAGCCTGCAAGGAGAAGAAAGAAGTGTTACATTAGGTTGAAACTTTAAGATTTTTGATACAATTAGTTCCTGCAGAACTGGATACCAAGCTTGGGATGGACAATCTGGTACAAGGATAATACCCTCAGCTTTATCTAATATCTTTTTTAATGTCCTCAATATTAATGAAAACGGAGGGAAAGCATAAAAATAAAATTCTCCCCAATCTATTGTGAACGCATCAGGACACATTGCACTTGTGATTTCCTTTCGATGCAAATAAGTCTATATCTGGTTTCCCTAACTCATCTACAATCTTTGTAAATGCCCAGTCTGACAATTCCCATTCAGTCTCTTTAGGTAATATTCTAGACACCTGATCTGCTTTATTATCAGCCGATTGAACATAGGACGCGAATAACCAAATATTTCTACTTTCACACCATTGCCAAATTTCCCTAGATATTTTATTTGACTCTGCATGCTGAATACTACCATCTTGTTAACATAGGCGATAGCAGTGGTATTGAGCGTCATAAAGTTAGCGAAACGGTTTTTTCAAAGTCGTTATTTTGACTTCTACCATAGCTCAAAAAATTGCACCTCGTTTGCGGATAATTGCACCATTCAAAATTTCATTTGCGGAGTTTCCGTTTTCGAGATATAAGCAAATCAAAAATGGAGATTTCGGCGCAGAGCTAAAAATTAATGTCGATTTTCAGGGTATAAAATGCCGTAAAGTCACTAAATAACCATATCAAAAAATTGCACCTCGTTTGCGGATTATGAATAAACTGGTTTTAATTGAAAATTGTGAAAATTGAAAATGTTATAAAGGAAAAACGATTTTAATGTTGGTTGCCTATACTGTAGGGGCAAAGGAATGCCAGAATAATTTTCACTTTTGGTAAACCTAAACTGTAAGGCTAAAAGTAGTATGTACCATAGTCAAAATATCTCCTCCTGACTTAAAGGTAATCCCTCCTTTGAAATTTCATTTGGGGATTTTCCGTTTTCGAGATATAACCAAATAAAAAGTTGAGATTTCGAATAAATTTTCATTTTCTGGGTATAAAAAGCCGTAAAATTGCTAAATAACCATATCACCTAATTGCTCCTCGTTTGCGGATTAAGTTGGATTTATAGTTTGACGTAGCGTAGACGTAGACGCAACGCAGACGGAAGAAACGGACTGGAAACGTAAGAAAATAATATGCCAATTTATAATTCGACGTAGCGGAATAATTTTTGCGCATGAGTAGAAAGAATGACTTAGTTCAACAACATAGCCTATGCCCTATGCCTATGCTATAAATTATACATTATACGAACCGTAAACAAACTTTGTGTTTATTTATTTATACTATTATTTATTATAATATATAGGTATCCGTTTTGGTGTTACATGGATTAGGAAATACACGAAGGTATGCTCCTTAGTGCCGTGGTATTTCCAACTATTTTGTTTCATTTCCTACTATTTAAAATATTTAATGTTTATTGGATTTACCTATCGTATATGTGTGGATACCCCAGAATTAGACTAATAAACAACTCATGTTTATCTGAAATATTGAAACTACACCATGATATATTTTTTATTAAATTAATAACTTAAGGCCCGGTCTTTTCACCTCCGAATAACTATTTATTGGGAAGTTTATCCGGCAGATTTCATGTAAATCTGTCAAATAAACCTCCGAATAATAGTTTAATAAATACTTTTATTCGAAGGTGAAAAGACCGGGCCTAATTGTAACAAATAATTAACAAAATTCAAATATGTTAATAAACACCTTAACCTTACAAAATGGATGAGGGCGTGTCCACTTTGGGCTTTGGGTGACAGAACAAAATTCTTGATTTTGATTGGCCAGACATAAGAAACGCACTGTAAAAGATGAAAGTTGGTCAACTCTTCCGTTACGCTACGTTTCTCTTACGTTCCGTCAGGCGCTTGCGTTCATTTATAAACAAGAGTACACAAAACTCGGTGTTGAACTTTTCCAGTGCGTCTACGTTACGTCTACGTCTATGCTACGTCAAACTATAAATCCAACTTTATAAATAAACTGGCTTTAATTGAAAATAATGAAAATTGAAAATTTTATAAAGAAAAACGATATTAACGTCGGTTGTGGTTGCCTACACTGTAGGGGCAATGCAAAGGAATTATTATTCATAGTAGTGATGTTTGATTATAGTTACTTTCGAGGATTCGTTACAAATCGTTACTTTTGTATAAAGTAATCATTTACAGTTACAGTATTCGTTACTTTGGATTACTATGATTACTTTTGTATTTGAGTACCGGTAATCATATCGAGAATCGTATTTCTCTCAGTAGGTAGATATTTTGTATAGGTATTTCGATATAATAACGACCTTCACCGATCTGTTTAAGGGATAAATCGTTACTTTTGTATAAAGTAATCATTTACAGTATTCGTTACTTTGATTACTATATGATTACTTTTGTTACTTTTGTATTCGAGTACCGATAATCATATCGAGAATCGTATTTCTCAGTAGGAAGGTATTTTGTATAGGTATTCTGTCACACCCTTAAAACGCTTCATACCGATAACGATATTCCATAACACTCGTAAAATACCGGTCCCGTCCGTTACTCGCTAGGATACGATTGGTATTTTTTTTATAGAAAGTAATCAAGTGTACTGGTTGTAGATACAATAGTCGTTACCCGCTCTGATACGATTGGTACAAAGTAACGAAGTAATCAGAGTAATAAAAGTAACGATTTGCCTCTCTGTATAGTAATCGGTACTTTCGGTATTCGTAAGTAACGAGTACTTTGTAACGAATAGTTACTTTTTCAACATCACTATATAGGTACACCATGGCCAGAATAATTTTCACTTTTAACTTAACACATTTAATTTCTCCTGGTTTGAGGATTATGAATAAACCTGGTTTTAACTTAACTAAAAATCCGCTGTGTCTAGGTACACGCTAGCGTGTACGCAAATAAAAAAGTTGTCTATTCGGTTGACTTACAACGGTTAGGAATTAATAAAGAAACAAACGAATCGGCAGGTCGATTGTAATATTTTAGGTATACCAGTTAAGCGTAGATCTCGGGTGCGTAGAGGGTCAATATCTATTTAATTATTAAATTTTTAGTAATTTTTTTTATTAAAATATAATAAACAAGATAACTTAAGGAAAAATAATCAGATGGATAATAAAATACAATGCACCCTTGTTAGAAATACCTTTCTTAGCAAAAACTTAATATGTACTAAATTAGAAGAGACTTCCTTGAATAAAAGAACAATTAGGATTCACCCGCAAGTAATATTTTAAATACGAAAAAATATATAGATTAGTGCCGATTCGATATGCGGTCTAGAGCAGAGTAGCTAATTCGTTATGTGGTCTATCATCATCATCAGTAGCTCGACAACCCTTTTGGGTCCTGGCTTATTCTAAGAATTTCCTCCATTCTGTTCTGTTCCTTGCTTTGTTCTTCCAGTGGGTAATCTCAAGTGTTTTCAGATCTTGTTCCATGTATCTAAGTTTGGGTCTTCCCTTTGACCTTCTCCCTACTGGTGTTTGCCTCATTATATGTTTTGGTGTTTCGGTCTCCAACATCCGTTCAACATGGCCTACCCAGCGCAGACGTCCGATCTTTATGGATGTTATGACGTCAGATTCGTTGTATTCTGCGTATAGTTCAAAATTATATCTTCTGCACCATACGTTATTTTCTTTCACTTCCTTATACAGGGTGTCTGCGTAACTTGGAACCATATGGGAAACTTTTTTAATATCAATTTCACGAAAAAAAGTCATTCTTTATAAAATGCTCTGCATAGTCTAAAACCTAAGATGCAATCATCAGATATCAAATTTTGTCAACAGTATACGAGGTATGTCAAAAACTATGAATTTCGCTCAAGAGCAAACTACCTTTATATTTCAAAATATCACAAAATTTTATTATGAAAAGTTATTTGTAATTAAAAACCATATTCAAATATGCAATAACAGCCTTCTACTTGAAAAAAAAATTCTGAAATGTTCCTAAATTACCGATTCCGAACATCATGTTTATTTATTAGACATGTAATAACTCTTTTATTAATAATTTTAGGAAAAAAAGTTATTCTTCATAAAAATCTGTGCATGGTCTAAACTTCAAGATGCAACCATCAGTTATCCAAGTTTGTTAATTTTATACGAGGTGTGTCAAATAATATGAATTTAGAAATTCTTCCTTTCTTTGACACACCTCGTATAAAATTAACAAACTTGTTACTGATGGTTGCATCTTGAGGTTTAGACCATGCACAGATTTTTATGAAGAATAACTTTTGTCCTAAAATTATTAATAAAAGTGCTATTACATGTCTAATAAATAAAAATGATGCTCGGATTCGGTAATTTAGGAAAATTTCAGAATTTTTTTTTCAAGTAGAAGGCTGTTATTGCATATTTGAATATAGTTTTTAATTACAAATAACTTTTCATAATAAATTTTTTTGATATTTTGAAATATAAAGGTAGTTTGCTCTTGAGCGAAATTCATATTTTTTGATATACCTCGTATACTGTTGACAAAATTTGATATTTGATGATTGCGTCTTAGGTTTTAGACTGGGCAGAGCACTTTATAAAGAATGACTTTTTTTCGTAAAATTGATATTAAAAAAGTTTCCCATATGGTTCCAAGTTACGCAGACACCCTGTATATGTGTCTGAGGATTTTTCGTTCAAACGTACCTAATAAGTTCTCATCGCTTTTCGACAGTGTCCATGTCTCTGATCCATATATAAGGACCGGTTTTATCAGGGTTTTGTATATTTTGCATTTGGTTTTTCTCGTGATGTTGTTAGATCCTAGATGTTTAATTAGTCCATTATGTGGTCTATCACAGAGTAGTTATTTCGATATGCGGCCACCACTAAATAATGTTAATGCATTTAGTAAATTTTGCATCTACTCGTATATACAGTAGGGTGCAAATGAAAGGAATAAATTTGTTATTTCGTAAACCGATGACATTAGGGAAAATCCCGAAAGAGGCCGATTTTTGTTTTTAAATTATATTTTGGCATACATATCATACTAGTGTCGTCATCCATCTGGGTGTGATGACGTAATCGATGATTTTTTTAAATGAGAATAGGGGGAATTTGGTGACATCGGCAGAACAAATTTATGGCAAGTCCTACATAACATAGGATTCAAATTTAAAAAAGAGGATAACAGAAAAGCGCTTTGTGAAAGAAGTTCTGTTGTACACAAGAGAATTGAGTTTCTGAGAAAATATAACAAATTTAAAGAAAAAGAGTCAACTTTTATATATTTAGACGAAACATGGATATTTTCTAAGGGTGCTACCAAGAGAATATGGTAAGATGACAACATAAAATCGATCAAGCATACTAGTGGAGAAGGGAAGCGACATATAATTCTGCACGCGGGAGGGAAGACAAGATATATAAAAGGTGCTAATTTAATATTTTCGTCTACATAAAAAACAGTGACTATCATGACAATATGAACACGGAAATGTTTGTGAAATGGTTGCGTGAAAAACTTCATCCCGGATTAAGTGAGCCCAGCGTAATTATTTTATACAATGCGCCTTACCATTCAGAAATACTAAACAAAGGTCCAGCAAATTCGTGGAATGTAGATAAAATTAAAGAATGGCTAACAAATGAACGCATATCTATTCCACAGCTTATATTAAAGTCTGAGTTGTTACGTTTGGCAAAAGAACATGCGAAACCAAAAATCTTTCTGGTGGTTCAAGTTATTGAAAGTTACGGGCATCAAGTTTTACATCTTCCACCACACCACTGCCAGTTTAATCCCATCGAAAATATATGGGGAACAGCAAAACAATATTACGACAACCATATTATGGTCCTAGTGGTTATACTGACACTGACGAAACGGTTTGGGAAACTTGGCGAGAAGCACTTTCAATTGCAACTCCAGAAGTATGGCGGAACTGTATATCCAAGTGCGAAAAATTAATTAAGGATTGGTGGATTCGTGAAAATAAAATTAACGAAATAAACCCAATCATAATAACAATTAATGGTGACCCCAGCGATGAAGATAATAGTGTGAACAATAAAGACTAAATCATTTTAGTAAAAAAAATTGGTACGTATATTGACTTAATAATATTTAGGAGTTTACTTGAATATTTGATGTTTATATGATGCCCTGCTCTAGGATTTCCGGATTCTTTTCAAGGCGTGATCATTTTAGTAAGTGTGATTTGTTTGAAATTGAAACTATTTGTAGATATTGTAGTTACATACATATTATAATACTGTTTTTAATAATTTTTATTTACGGGGAAAATACCCCATTATACATAAAAACTATTAAATATACATAACTTACATAGAAAACTTATTGACTATAGGCTGCATTGCGGCCGCTTTAATATATCACTTAAATTGATTGTGACTTTATATAAAACCATTTTAGAGATTAAATTAAAACATCAACAATACAGCAACGTTTAGCCTTCTACCTTTTATAAGTTAGAATTTGTTTTATTTTTATTATGTGGATATTCATGCAACAATTAAAATTAGGTATATTGATTTTTTGCTACGGGTAATGAACTGTTGTAAAGAATCATGAAATTATATCGTTTAGGCTTGTGAGGCTAAAATTTTAAAATATTTCCCTAACAACACAAAACATTCCAGGAATGTACTACTAAAGTTCTATCAATATTTGAATGTCCTGGACATTTAGGGAACATTCGGTGAACATCTGTTTAAATTATTCCTGGAATGTTACCATAAGACATTCTGTGAACATACTACCAATGTTCCTATATTTTAAGTTGCGAAATAATACATACGTGTAACAGATACAACATTACTTATAACATACCAGACAAACTAAGTGACATTTTAGGCCTACAGTGCAATAATATGTCAAATTTAAAGAGTTTCCCAAGTTCAATTAACATTTTATACAATATTATAAACATACAAATGTAATAAAAATTATTGTTCGCGAATATCCAATTTGGAATGCGATTTTGTTAATAAAAAAAATACTTATAACTTGTGCAAAACCCAAGAGAGGCATTTATATTTATTTCTTTTGCGTTCATTTTCAAATTCGCCGTGCATATATTTTTGTGCATGGCGCTTGAGAGGGCATCACGTGACTAAAAACGACCAACCAACGACCTCGCTTCGGCCATCTTGGCATCTTCATCTTGGCCACTTTGCCTTGCCGTGGATCGTTGTTTGTATTATTTGTGCTTTTTAAGAATATTTTTTTAATTCGGATACTTTTATACCCACATAACAATTTCATGTTCTTAGTAGATTCATAGAACATACTTTTCAGAAAAAGTATATACTGAGAATGTGCGTAATTACCATTGCGAATGTGCAGAGCAGATACTGAGTATATACTACATTACAGTACTTAAACGTTCTATGTATATACTTAGAATGTACTACCGCACTTCTTTTCAGTATATACCAAGAATGTTCTTTTTAGAACATTCCAAGGACGTGCTATAAACCTTCTATGTGTATACTTAGAACATACTACCGCACATCTTTTTAGTTTATACCAAGAAGGTACTTTTTAGAATATTCCAAGGAAGTGCTATAAACCTTCTATTTATATACTAAGAACGTACTACCGCACATCTTTGTATGGGAAGAATATTATATTTTTAAGAATATTCTAAGAAAGTGCTATCAAGTGCTATATTGCTTAGAAGTATGTTTTCAGCATCACCTAATCTCATCTTAGGTTCTACCAAATATCTATTTACATATTTTAATTGCAAATGAGAATGTAGTTAGTACCTACATTCTACAATATTACTTAAAAAGTAAGTACATATTTATAAATTTTAGTTATTTATATAAATCATTATATAATATTTAGCTAAACTAAACTATGCATAATAAGTAACTAAAATTTATATAATACTTATATGTACTTACCTATTTAAGTAATATTGAGTTATCAAAATAGATTATATGTATTTTGAAGCACCGCAAACAAAATAAACAGATTATGTATGTTCTTTAGTCCTAGTACTACATCATTCGCCTTCATCCTTAACACTGCATAGATCCATAGATGATACAAATAATGAAATAATGCCTGTTTTCTTTTTCATATTTTACGGTTTTTTCCTATCCCTGATCCATTCAGGTAAGAATAGAAATGGTCAGAATATGATGGGGGGGGGTTATGAATGTATTGTGGAACAACAAAATCGGTGGTCAGTGTTGCCAAACGGAGAGAAATTTCCCTTTTTGCGGGAATTTTCAACAAAAAAGGTGATAAAGGGAAAAAGTTAACTCAAAAGGGAATTATTGTTCCAGTCCAAATTGTAAAATATTAAGAAAAAATCAAAATATTTGAAAATAATTCAACATATCTTCTCAGATTTTGTAAACAGGAGGGAAGTTTTTTTTTATAAAAGTGGGAATTTTTAAGGTAAGTTGACGGAAAAAGCTTACTCGACGGTTGGCAACGCCAAAGCCTTTGGTTGCTTTGGTTGTGCAGTTTGGCACGTTTTGGTTCTGCGAAATGGCCTATTGAATTGAATGTACCTAAATTCAAATTCCAAGGATGTAAAAATACTAATGATTCATGATAAACTCGAAATGGTAAAGTCATTTCAATTATGAAAACGAATTTTTAATAGTATCTATGTAAACGTTAATACAATTAATGTTTAAACTTTTTTACCCTACAACAATTTTGAAATGAAATTCGTCCAATACTACCTACATACATAAATTTTATTAATTATGTATTCTAAAAAATAACGAAGTTGATAATCTATAAGGCTAATATTATACTTCCTATACATACAAATTATTTTTAAGATATTTTAAAAGTATCTACTTATAAGTATGTGTTAAGAATGTACTTATAAGTATGTGTTAAGAATATTCGATAAAGGTATATTCTAAGAATAAACTTTTACGAATATTCCGAGATCCTACGTACACGAATATACTTAGTATATTCGGTACGAGAATATACTTTGAAGTATATGCAAAGAACATGAAATTTAGAATGTTTTTTAAGGTAGATGCTATGCTTGTACTACACATATACTAAAAAGAATATACTCCGACGAATGTTGGTAGTATATGCTTAGAACATGATGCGAACATCATTGTTATGTGGGTAATAGCTTTAATAGTATTATTAACATAGTGCATAAAATGGTGTCCTGTTTTTAACGCAGTTGGAGTAGCAGAAACAAATGTAGATAAAAAAATCTGCAGGAATAACATTTCAATTATAACCGAAGCTCGAAACAAATGACTGTGAATATGAAAAGCCCTATTCAAAGCCATTCAAAGGTTAGTATGCAAAT
Source organism: Diabrotica virgifera virgifera (assembly GCF_917563875.1). NCBI lineage: Eukaryota > Metazoa > Arthropoda > Insecta > Coleoptera > Chrysomelidae > Diabrotica > Diabrotica virgifera. The sequence continues at coordinate 132,307,923 of NC_065447.1, read as the reverse complement.
ATGTAAACGAAAGGCATGCCCTGTATTTCAGAAAATAAATTAATACTATTAATACCCTAATAATACTATTCATAAAAAATCTTTTAAGTAACGTAGATATAACAAAGTGAATAAAAGGCATAAATCAGAAGAATTATTATTTTATTTTATAAGTTAATAATTGGTCATATCCATTTATTATTTTAATAATAATTGTGAATAAGCCCCAAACTACAAACTTCGCTTATTCCTAACTAAAATAGTAAATAGAGATAATAACAAAAGGATTTGTAAAACTAAAATAATTCTTTTTGCGTTTTTGCTAATGTATGCGTTTATAAATAGGATGGTAGACCACACGCTATAATATGCAGTACCAACTAATGAATACACAGAATATTATAGTCAATTTGCTAAACTCAGTCTCAGTACTACTGAGTCTCAGACACAACTGGCTAGTGATTTTAGTAAATAATTTTGCCAATTTGGTAAAATTGGCAAAAAAAATAATAACTAAATAGTTAATAATTACTGTAATTTTGCAAAATTGGCCAAAAACAAAAAAAAAATTATCTACTAAAATCACTAGCCAGTTGTGAGTTTGGGGAACCGACTATACTAATAAACAATTTCTAAGCTGTTTTATAATATTTTGTGAGTTCATTAATCATATTTTTTATTTAAAACTAAAATTTGTTAGTAATGCATATATTTTGTATTTTTAGCTTTCCAGAAGATCCTGCGAAGAAGACATGAAGTATAGATCAGATTTGTTAATAGAGGAGTATGTTCAAAACACTTTTTAGAAAAAGATATTGACAGAAATTCACTTTCATCTGTGCGTTTGAGAGACTGTACAGTTCCAATAGCTTATGTCACACAGGTATGTGCATAACCTAATTAATAATACAGTCTGTACAATATAGATACTGTTGTAATTCATTATCTACATCGGAGATCTAAGTTGACATTGTTGCCCAACTACAAAAAATTTTTGAATTCATTTTAAGTCAAAGATATCACATAATTTTTGCGAAGTAGATTATACAACAAAACAGATTAATATTCAATGTAAATAAATAAAAACATCAGAAATAGAAAACAATAATTAAGGTATAATCTTATGTTACAGTTATTAAGGTACCAAGGGTATTATAAGGATAATAACGCTTGAGGTCAATGGTGTTTTTAACAAGGGCCTTCGGCCTGAGGGATATACGTTGACCGAAAGCGTTATTATTATAATACCTGTGGTGCCTTCAACTTTTAATGTCCGTCTAAATTATTCTTTATATGCGAAAAATTTGAATTAATTTTGAATTGATTAGTTTTTAAATAAGTTACCAGTAACAGTAGTAACGTAATTGTGGTAACCATAGTTTTACTTAGGTTGATATTTGTCAACTTGACAGTATCTAAGTCATTATTTAAATTTAATGCCCAAGGGCGTTATATCGTACTTAACAGACTTCGAAATGTCATTATTTGTCAAATAATGTACCAGTAGGACATTAAAGTAAATAATAAAAACAATAAATATAATGAATACTAAATACTTATTTGTTTGTGAAAAATCGATTTCTTTGTGGCTTTTTGTAATTAACGATTCTAATGGGGAAATAAGCCACAATTTACTTGAAAAAATAATTTTATTAAGGTTTCTACTTCCACATCGGATGTCGTTGTCAAAATACAAAATGTTCATTATTATTATTTTATTTATTAAATATTATTTATTATTTATTTAAATATTATTTAATATTTATTTTTTTATTATTATTATTTATGCGTATTATTACCTGTAAATAATATTTCTTCTAATTGTTAATTGTAAAGGATAGAAAAATTACCTTTTATTTTATTTTCTTTTAGAATCAGCTGAGAGAAGTGGTCTACAAAAAACCAGAAAGGAAACGGAATATGTGGCTACGAAAAGCAAAAGAAAGGTTTACAAAGCAAATGTGACACATTTTTTTATAATATTTAGGAATGTCAGTAAATTACATTAAAAAATGTATGTAAAGATTTTTTGCAATAAAAATGTTTATATTTATCAAGGATGTATTATTTGGTATGGCCACATATCGTCAGTGATGTGACAATACCTCCTATCTGTTTTTTTCAAGAGATTTGTAAGATAGACTAAAAACTTGTTTCGGCCACCTCCTGTTTTCATATATTTTTTTACTTGTTTTGCAGTAAATTTAACTATGTATTTACTACAAAAAAAGTCAGAATACGTACGAAAACAGAAAGTGACCTTAAAAAATGTTTTTCGTCTCCTGCAAACCTCATGAAAAAACATATAGGAGGTATTGTCACATTACTGACGATATATTTCAGTGAATGTCTAAAAAATATACTGTGAATGTTCAAAGAATGTTCGTAGACATTCATGAAATGTTCCAACAAGACATTCAGTCTAAAAAATATACTGTGAATGTCCAAAGAACATTCATGGAATGTTCCAACAAGACATTCAGTCTAAAAAATATACTGTGAATGTCCAAAGAACATTCGTAGACATTCATGGAATGTTCCAACAGAACATTCTAAGAATATTTAAAATGCTGACACAGCACTTTCCTGGGACTTTCCAGGGACATTCGTGTGCATTTGGGGACATTCCAGGAATGTTTTCAATGTCCTGTGTGTACATTCTAGGAACATTCATGGAATGTTTTGTGTTATTAGGGTTGATTTATATAAGAACATCCCCTCAAATAAAAAATGACTGCGCCAATGTGTAAATAGTCAAACTACAGCGGACCAGTCAATTCGTTCATTTCTTTCTTAATCCTTGACCGGTGTAATGTAACGGAACGTTACTTAATGAAAATATTTTAATTAAAAATCAATAATTTAATATTTATAAAATGCTACTTTTCCATCTTGCAACACCGCCAACACTGGACATTAGTTCCACGAGTAGCCGCTGTCGCAAGTATCAAGAAGAACTGTCATTTTTAAAAAAGTTTCACTGTTAGCTGAACCTCCAAATAAATAAGTTCCAAGTGGTCGGTGGCTTTTTTGAACAAAAAAAGAATCACCTTTTAGTTATTTTTTTATACGGAAGCTATCGTAATTAAGTTGAAGGAGGAGAAAGTTTTGTTTTGTTGAAGAAGAAAAGTATTAATTTGGTAAAAATTTGGGATGATTGCTATCGGGTAAGTTGTATTATTCATTCATATAGGAAGCCATATTGGTGACCGGAAAATTTATAATTTCCATAAATTCTTTTCATTTCTTCTTGTCTTTATTATATATTTCGACTAACTATCTATACATACAATTTTTAATATCATTCCTAGCTCTAAATCCACATGTTTCTATATAAAATTCCATAAAGTTATTCAAGGTCAAGTGGAACCTATGTTTTTGGCACAGAAAAAAAACAACACTTCTTTTAATGGATCCTGACCAGTTTTTATTGGAAGTTTAACTTCCAACTTATTTCCTAATTCCATAAAAATTGATTACCCAAATTAACAATGGGTTTGTATCTTTTAGCCACTTGGAACCACTTAAATGTTCATCCCACTAACATCAGGGATGAAATAAAAAAAAACAGCAGCAGTCACGGGGTAGCCTAGGAGCTGGAATCGTCTTTTGAGTTGGTTTTTGGACTATCATTATTTTGTTTGGAACTTTGGAAAAAACTTTACGTTAGTTGGTGTTGGACAGTGATTAAGTATTTTTTTTATTATTATTCTCAAGAACATTAATTTTTTCTAAATAATTGGAACATTCAATATCTATTAAAAATATAAAATTAAATAAGTTTACATTATACTCCACTAAGTTATTCATAATTTTTTTCAAACAAAAACAAAAGAAATAATTTAAATATTTTCAATTTTTAATAATAAATAATACCTCCTCTTCAAGGCTTCAAATTTGCATTTTTCTAATAAATTAATTTCTTTTGTTTCTTTTCTCACGTGTAAAGGTAATTGAGCTCAACTATCCGGAGAAAATTTGGTAATTTTTTTTATATATTATAATTAATGAACCTTGGCTTTCGTCCCCCTCAGGGTAATTGACCATTTAACTTGTTTTTTATTATTGTAACCGCACATGAAGTTAGAGTTTTACCTCGAGTAGTGTGTCGGTTCATTTTTGTACCATAAATTGGATTTGACATTTCAAACCAATTTTTAGGGGTGGACTTTGTTCCTCTTTTGTTTAAACTACTCTGTAGACTGTAAATTGTACATACTTTATTAGTAAAACATTTTTTATTAATTTTAGGGTATACCTTGTTGGTACATATACGAATTTTTTGTACATATAAGTAAAAGCTAAATACACTATTGATTGGGTTGTATAATATTTCTTTTATTACCTAGTGGTTGTCATATGTTTCTAGGTTTACTAATTTTATTGTCATAGCAACTAACTAGTACGAGTGCAGCAGTATAGGATACCTGGTAGAGCCATAGTCTACGCTCTACTGGCGCCCACGATTTATTGTTATTTTTCTATATTTTCGAGTCTTTGTTCATCTTGATATTCCCTTTATATCCATCATCTATATTCTGTAGATTTACTGTCTTTGACGGCGCGAAAATTGGCCGAACTATCCTTGAGTATCAAGGGCTCATTCTCTTCTATACCCTGCTAGCTTAACTACATTCAGTTTCATCCATCTACTTCTGTTTCTGTCAATAGTTTACCATCTGACTCTTTCATTTCACATTCCCATACAAGTACTACTTGTACGCTAAGGTAGTATTTGTTACATTTGCTTCCCAACGTAGAAGCCCCTTCATTCCAATATATTTGCTTCCCCTTCTTTGCCTACTTCGGTTGGAGTTTAGATATTTCTCCCAACGGTTACTCAAACAGAAGTACCCCACATTTTTGTTACAGTGGCGCCCAACGTGGGGCCATCTTAGGTCAAAGACAGTATTTTCTTTACGTCATATTTTCTCTTTTATCTAAGTTTCTGTATTATTTTCTGTTGGTATTCCCTCACATCTTGTTGTTGGTTTATTTTATCCCTAATTTTGTTATTACTATTTTTCAGGTACTCTTATATTGCTGTATTGTTAGATAAATATTTAAATACCCTATTTTTTGCTTATAGTTGTACAGCTGGCAGTCTATATTGGAGTTTATAATTTATTAGGAGTTTATATAATATATATTTAACCTAACAATAAATAACTAAAACATATATTATTCTATACATTTGAATACATTCAGACAATATTGGTATATTTTTAGGATCAACTAATTGTTGACCAAATATATAGGTACATATTTTTTTCAGAGCTATTTTTGAACATAACTGAAAATTATTTTCAGTACTCACATTCACATTGATAACCTGATTAAATTTATTGGTGAGATTTGTTGACTCTGTTGGTGTGTTGCTAATATTTTCTTCATAGATACTTTTACAAACTTAAATATACCTTGCTGGTCACATTTTTATTTTGATCGTACTTTTTTTTCTCCTCTCATCATGTGTGCTTTTAAAGCAGATCACCTCTTAGTTAAAGAAGTGGATTATGAGTTGAGGATAAGGGAGGTCGAAGTTGAAGAATCTGCCAAGGTCGAGGCGGAACGTAAACTATTGCGAGGTGCTCTTCAACAAGAACAAGGGAATAGAAGTTTCCGACAAATTTCTGCTGCAGCTATTCCTTTTCCTGAACAACAACAAGGGATAAACGAGACAATTGAGGATCTTGCTAAAAAGATATCTGAGTTTAGAGGGACTGTACATGATAGCATGTATTCTAGGTACATCTCACGTCTTGCCCATATCTCTGGTCGTGTTCATTTACTAACTTGTGCTGATGAGGAACAACAAACTTACAAGCGCTCTATGTCTGTTAGGATTCTCGGGTTAGAAGGCGAACTTGATTCTCGAGTAAGTCCTGTAGCCACCTCCACTCCTACTTCTTCTGTTCAAGTAGCTAACTCTTTCTTACACCCCAAACCTATTCACATACATAAGTGGGGAATTTCATTTTCTGGTCAAGGTCACTACGATCAAGTAATTACATTTTTGGAAAGAGTGGAATGTCTCCGTATTTCAAGAGGTGTGAGTGAGGATGATCTTTTTGCAGCTTCTGCTGAATTATTTACAGGTCCTGCATTTACTTGGTATATGAATAATCGTAATAGTTTTTCCACTTGGTCTGAGTTAGCTCAGAAATTAAAATCTGATTTTCTCCCTTATTCTTTTCAAGATGACCTCTTAGACGAAATAAAGAACCATAAACAGAAACCAAATGAACCTGTGACTATGTTTATTAACACAATTTTAGGCATGTGTAGTCGACTTGAGACTTCTCTAACAGACTCTGCCAAAATAAAAATCATTCTCAAATGTCTGTTACCTTCTTACCATAAGCAATTAGCTTTGATGGACATTCAAAGTATCACAGACCTCACTGAAAAGTGCAAACGTTTGGAGGAAACGTTATCTTGGTCTTCTCCACCTTCTTCCTCATCCCGACAATCGCCTATTTCTTCCTCTCAGCCAAATTCTTTTAGACACCGTTCATGGCAAAATAAGGGTCCTGAACGGAATGTTTCGGCATTGAGTTCTGTTGTCTGCTAGAATTGTCATCTTCCGGGTCACACGTTTGTTGGGTGTGAGATCCCTCAAAATCGTATTTTCTGCCACGGTTGTGGTCGAGAAAATACCCTCAAACGGAACTGTTTCAAATGTTCGGGAAACGGAACGTTGGAGGTCCGTCCCCTGAGCGTTTCTCCTTCCACTTCCCTATCAGGGAACCAAACCCCAGCATCAACAGAATCTGCAAGTCCAAGCACGTCAAGCAACACAAACCCATCTCCCAGTCGGAAAGGGAAAGGGGTGTCATCAAAAAGATCAGCACGCACCACAGATCAAAATCAATCAACACAGTAAGCTCTAATTGTGATATATTAAGTCCACATTGTTCAAGTGATCATAGATGGTCATCCATAAATACTCCTTTAGTTGATAGTGTTGAACATAATGGTAAGTGTAGTAGTGAAGTAGTTCCCTTGTCTATACCCGTTTCTAGTTTTGTTAGTAATGATAATATGTCTGTGTTGTTACCCCATAATTTTGATAACCAAGCAGATCCTTTAGATTTTGATATAAATTCTTTATTAGTCAGAAAACACAATGATAACCGACCGTATCTTGAAATTGAGATATTAGGACAATCATGCTTAGCTCTATTAGATAGTGGCTCAAATATTTCTTTAATAGGTTCTTATTCATTAAAGTTACTAGAAAATACTGATATTACTATTATGCCTATTTCTTCTTTGCAAGTGTCTACTGCAGATGGTACAGTTCAGTCAATTACAGGTAAATTTGAGACAGACATCTTAGTTGCTAATATTCGGAAAACAATTACATTTTATATCATACCTTCTGTTCGAAACTCCATAATTCTTGGCATGGATTTCTTAAATACATTTAACAGCACATTGAACTGTTCTGACTTTTCAGTTTCTATATCATCATTCAATTTGTCAACCCTCAGTGCTATTCGTGAGTTTTCTAGTTTGTCTGTCAGGGAACAAAAACAACTAGAGAATATCATTTCTAAATTTTCATCGATTTCTTCTAAAGATAAATTAGGCCGTACTCATCTAATGTCTCATACTATTGAAGTGAATACTTCAACCCCTTTTCGACAATATCAGTATCCCATACCTCAATCATGGCAGGCAGATTTAGAAAAGGAGGTTGATTCGATGCTCTCCTTAAATATTATCGAACCGTCCAAGTCTTGTTATTGCAGTCCGCTTTGGCTCATAAAAAAGAAGGATGGATCCTTTAGAGTTTGTTTCGATGGTCGAAAATTAAATAGTATCACTACTAATAGGGACGCTTATCCTATCCCCAGAATAGATGTTATCTTAAGCAAACTTCAGAATGCTAAATACATCTCTTCCATTGATCTATCTAAGGCCTTCTTACAAATTCCTTTGAGTGAAGAGAGTAAGAAGTATACCGCTTTTGCTGTCAGTGGGAAAGGGCTATTTCAATTTGTTACCATGCCTTTCGGTCTTGTTTCTGCTCCCCAGACAATGTGTCGTTTAATGGACTTGGTTATCGGTCCACAACTTGAGCCATATGTCTTCTATTATCTAGATGATATTTTAGTTGTTACTCCTGATTTTGATTTACATATTGAAATATTAGGCAAGCTATTTTCACGCCTTAAAGAGGCTAATCTTACGGTGAATTTAGATAAATGTAATTTTTGTCGTCCTAATTTGAAATTTCTAGGATACGTTGTTGATAGTCAGGGTCTTAGGACAAATCCGGATAAAGTATCTGCTATTAAGGACTTCCCCATACCTAAAACCACCACCCAGTTACGTAGGATCTTGGGAATGTGTGGATACTATCGCCGGTTTGTGCCTTCTTACTCTACTTTGTTGTCACCTCTTACTGACCTTCTTAAGAATAGGAAAAAGGGCCAGACTATTACCTGGACTCCTGAGGCTGATGATGCTTTCCATCGCATTAAAGAAGCCCTTACCAGTGCTCCAGTCATGACCTCTCCTGATTTCAAGGAACATTTTTACCTCATGACTGATTGTTCGAATACAGCTTCAGGTGGTGTACTCTTTCAGATGAAAGACGGTTCAGAACACCCCATAGCTTACACAAGCAAGAAGCTGAACAAGGCTCAGAAAAATTACTCCACTACTGAACGTGAACTGCTTGCCATCATTCATGGCTTGGAGGCATTTTGTTATTATTTGGAAGGTCGTAAGTGCACACTTATAACTGATCATAGTTCGTTGTTGTGGTTGCATTCTATGCGTAATCCATCCCAACGATTATCTCGTTGGATTTGTAAGTTATCAGCGTTTGACTATAATATCGTACATCGCAAGGCTAATGGTGTTGTAGTAGCTGATGCACTGTCTCGAACGTTTGATGTCAACCTTCTTGACATATCCACCTTAGTTCCGGATACATGGTATCAGAATATGTTGGAGAAAGTTACCCAAGAACCTGGTCAGTACCCTGATTTCAGAGTAGAGAATAATGTCCTATATAAACATGTTATCAGTCCTATAGAGTCACTGTCGAATATGTCTGACTGGAAAATAGTAGTTCCCACACCTAATAGAGAAGAAGTCTTGAGAAATTTTCATGATGATGTGACATCAGGTCACTTCGGGTTTTATAAAACTTTTTGTAAAATAGCTGAGTTATATTACTGGCCTGGTCTGCGCAATTCGGTCAAGAAATACATCTCTAGATGTAGAGTTTGTGCAACCTGCAAGCCAAGTAACCTACCTCAAGCTGGACTCATGGGTTCCTTCAGGAACATTAATTTTCCTTGGCAAATGATATCATTAGATCTTATTGGACCATATCCACGTAGCTATAAGGGTAATACATGTTGTTTGGTAGTTGTGGATTATTTCACTAAGTTTCCCTTAGTTTTTCCTCTTCGTCAGGCCACAACTCCAGCCATTTTAAAATATTTAGAAGAACAAGTTTTCTTACTATTTGGGGTTCCTCAAATAGTATCATGTGATAATGGACCACAATTTGTGTCCAAAGCTTTTAAAGATCTCTTGAGTAAATACAAGGTCCAAAAGATTTTTTATAATGCTGCCTACCATCCGCAGGCAAACCATACTGAGCGTGTTAATCGCAGTATCGTAACTGCACTAAGGTCTTACACTGATATGGATCATAGAGCTTGGGATCAATATATTCATTCAGTCGCTCAGGCCATTCGTACTTCTGTTCATGAAGTCACCCAATGTTCTCCAGCCTATCTTAATTTTGGAAGAAATGTTCCATTGTCTGGTGACTATTTTGGATTAATTTCTGAGAATCGTACTACTCTTCCTCAGATTTCGGAGAATCTCCATCATCTGGAAGATCTCCAACAGTTACCCCCCATTTTTGCTGACATTAGGAAAAGGTTAAAAACTTCTTACCTCAGGAATCAGAGTCAGTATAATTTAAGGAAACGAGATTTGCGATTCTTTGTTGGTGATCGGGTCTTAAAGCGTAATTTTGTAAAATCCAGTAAGGGTGATGCCATTTCTGCAAAGTTTTGTCAGAAATATATCCCGTGCACGGTCGTGAGGGTATTATCTCCTTTAGTGTATGAATTAAAGGACAATTCGACGAACAAACGAATTGGTCAGTTTCACATAAAGGATTTACTGCCTGATAATACCATGGACGAGGTTGGTTCTTCCTCTTCAGATGAAAATTAGCTAAACAGAGTTGTTTAAGCTAATATATTCCTCTGTTGTCTTTAGCTCGATTTTTACTGCGGTTTGTTATTTTAATCTAATGTTGTTTTGTCACCAGATAGGTTTTAGTTACATGGATTAATTTTTATCTTTTGGCAGTTTTTGGAGACTTCAATTTATTAGGTAATTATTGGATATGTAGTACCATATGTGTGAGTTCATCATTTTTTTTGTAATATAAATTGTGCATTTTAATTACTATCAGTTAATAAGCTTACTAGGTACTAGTCCTGTCATCAGCAATATAAAATAAATAGGGACTCAGACTTATTTCTTTTTGTTCTTTTTGATATACATCCATTACATAGGAAGGATGATTTATATGTTTATATAATATATCTGGCAATGTAGACTCATACAACTACTCATATTTAACTGCAATGGGACTACGTTGTACACTACTATATCTTGACTTGTGTGTTACCTTTTGATATTTGATTATCTGCTATTTGTTTTATATCCTGTTATTGGATTTGCCATATTGGAAAGATGTTACAGTTTAATTTGCTATTGGTTTACCTTATCTATGTTGTCACGGATGTCCTAAATACTTCACAATAATTTATACCCTTATTAATATACAGTATGAACCTGGAATTAGTTGTAATTTAGATTTAGGTATGGATTCTTGTGTCTTTCATATTATTTCCTCTAAGAATTAGTCTGTGTGTACTAGGATTTAGTGAATACGTGGGTTCGAAGTTGTTGTTCGGTACGTGGCCAGTGCTGTTCGATTAAATTTCGTAATCTATGTCTTTCATGGCAGAGTACACAGATGTTTATTCGTCATAACCATGTTCAATCATGAAATGATTGATCCTTTTTTGTTGGATAATGACAACCATTTTTAGTGTAATTATCTAATTATTCCAGTTACCTTGTTACAGGTTGATAGGGAAGTTTTTTAGTTTATATTATGTCTCTTATTCATAGAGTTTGTGCTTTGACTATCCCTATACCTAGCAAGTTCATTTGATTCCATATTTAGGGTATTTAGACAGATGAGTTGTTATTGTCATTATATTGTTACTTCTTTCCTTAGGCAAAAGTTGTTGTTTAGATTCAGGTATATTTCCTAGATAATCCTACATATGTGAGAACATATCATAAATCTACAGTTTTATTTAAAATTGTTTGCTTGTTCTCGACATTTTTCTGTTACCCAGATAGTGGTATCACAGAACAGAATATTAGTTCACCACTTTATTTTTACTTATTATTGTGTCTGGTTATTGGCATACATCTGCTGTAGCAACATGCTATAACTAGCGAATACCATCACGAATCAATTTTATTTAGTCACTGAATTCCTTTAGTCGATATACTTTAGGTATTTATCTTATTATCGGTTTAATTGATTACATCTCTGTTGGTTAGTATGGATAAGTGTGACATACATTACCTCACACTTTGTTCATTTTTTTTTGTTTATTAGATTGGGTTCATGGATGCTATGGTAACTCGATATAAGGATGGAATCGATCTATGGCTGTCCTTTTGTTCTAAACCATAAATTCTATATCTATATCCAATAGATTAGTTTGGTATAAGGTTTAGGTAGACCTAAGTTATTTATTTTATATAGTGTTAATGAGAATTGGTCCATAAATCTTCCTGATCGTTCTTCTCTGGATATGCTTTTATGAATCTGGTGTCCATTGTTAGTCCGATTTTGGATAGCGTCCGATTGCTCACTTATTTTGTGTTAATTATTTCCTTGTTATATTAGTATTATTTGGTATTAGTGAGAATTGTTCCAAAAATCTTCCTGGTTGTTCTTCTCTGGATATGCTGTTATAAATCTGGTGTCAATTGTGAGTTCAATTTTGGATTAAGTGTTCAATTCTTCATTTTCTTCAGTCAATCATTACTATGATTTTATTTTAGTATAGCTACTAGTTCCTTATTGTGCGAATTGGATCACATTTTGCCTGGTTGTTCGTCCTTGGATATGCCATCATAAATTTGATGTCCATGGATATTTCAATTTTGGACCTAGTGCCCAATTCGACACTTATTTGTCACTATAAATTTATTACTATAATCGAGTCAATGTTTTGGTTTCTTCACTAATGGTTTATACAGACATTTAATATGACTTTGAGTCATCTTATGGAATCTGAAGAAGTCCATACTTTTTTCTTGATAAAATTGTCTTAATCTTGTTAATCAATGTGTAATGAAGAAATAGAACACTATGGTTAGTGATATTTAAGTTTAGAAAAAAAAATTTGTACCTGAATTTTTTTTCATCAAGTTGGAGGGGAATGTAACGGAACGTTACTTAATGAAAATATTTTAATTAAAAATCAATAATTTAATATTTATAAAATGCTACTTTTCCATCTTGCAACACCGCCAACACTGGACATTAGTTCCACGAGTAGCCGCTGTCGCAAGTATCAAGAAGAACTGTCATTTTTAAAAAAGTTTCACTGTTAGCTGAACCTCCAAATAAATAAGTTCCAAGTGGTCGGTGGCTTTTTTAAACAAAAAATGAATCACCTTTTAGTTATTTTTTTATACGGAAGCTATCGTAATTAAGTTGAAGGAGGAGAAAGTTTTGTTTTGTTGAAGAAGAAAAGTATTAATTTGGTAAAAATTTGGGATGATTGCTATCGGGTAAGTTGTATTATTCATTCATATAGGAAGCCATATTGATGACCGGAAAATTTATAATTTCCATAAATTCTTTTCATTTCTTCTTGTCTTTATTATATATTTCGACTAACTATCTATACATACAATTTTTAATATCATTCCTAGCTCTAAATCCACATGTTTCTATATAAAATTCCATAAAGTTATTCAAGGTCAAGTAGAACCTATGTTTTTGGCACAGAAAAAAAAACAACACTTCTTTTAATGGATCCTGACCAGTTTTTATTGGAAGTTTAACTTCCAACTTATTTCCTAATTCCATAAAAATTGATTACCCAAATTAACAATGGGTTTGTATCTTTTAGCCACTTGGAACCACTTAAATGTTCATCCCACTAACATCAGGGATGAAATAAAAAAAAACAGCAGCAGTCACGGGGTAGCCTAGGAGCTGGAATCGTCTTTTGAGTTGGTTTTTGGACTATCATTATTTTGTTTGGAACTTTGGAAAAAACTTTACGTTAGTTGGTGTTGGACAGTGATTAAGTATTTTTTTTATTATTATTCTCAAGAACATTAATTTTTTCTAAATAATTGGAACATTCAATATCTATTAAAAATATAAAATTAAATAAGTTTACATTATACTCCACTAAGTTATTCATAATTTTTTTCAAACAAAAACAAAAGAAATAATTTAAATATTTTCAATTTTTAATAATAAATAATACCTCCTCTTCAAGGCTTCAAATTTGCATTTTTCTAATAAATTAATTTCTTTTGTTTCTTTTCTCACGTGTAAAGGTAATTGAGCTCAACTATCCGGAGAAAATTTGGTAATTTTTTTTTATATATTATAATTAATGAACCTTGGCTTTCGTCCCCCTCAGGGTAATTGACCATTTAACTTGTTTTTTATTATTGTAACCGCACATGAAGTTAGAGTTTTACCTCGAGTAGTGTGTCGGTTCATTTTTGTACCATAAATTGGATTTGACATTTCAAACCAATTTTTAGGGGTGGACTTTGTTCCTCTTTTGTTTAAACTACTCTGTAGACTGTAAATTGTACATACTTAATTAGTAAAACATTTTTTATTAATTTTAGGGTATACCTTGTTGGTACATATACGAATTTTTTGTACATATAAGTAAAAGCTAAATACACTATTGATTGGGTTGTATAATATTTCTTTTATTACCTAGTGGTTGTCATATGTTTCTAGGTTTACTAATTTTATTGTCATAGCAACTAACTAGTACGAGTGCAGCAGTATAGGATACCTGGTAGAGCCATAGTCTACGCTCTACTGGCGCCCACGATTTATTGTTATTTTTCTATATTTTCGAGTCTTTGTTCATCTTGATATTCCCTTTATATCCATAATCTATATTCTGTAGATTTACTGTCTTTGACGGCGCGAAAATTGGCCGAACTATCCTTGAGTATCAAGGGCTCATTCTCTTCTATACCCTGCTAGCTTAACTACATTCAGTTTCATCCATCTACTTCTGTTTCTGTCAATAGTTTACCATCTGACTCTTTCATTTCACATTCCCATACAAGTACTACTTGTACGCTAAGGTAGTATTTGTTACATTTGCTTCCCAACGTAGAAGCCCCTTCATTCCAATATATTTGCTTCCTCTTCTTTGCCTACTTCGGTTGGAGTTTAGATATTTCTCCCAACGGTTACTCAAACAGAAGTACCCCACATTTTTGTTACAGTAAGCCTACCGAATAGACAGTAACTTTTTTATTTGTGTACACGTTAGCGTGTACCTAGACACAGCGGATTTTTAGTTAAGTTAAAACCAGGTTTATTCATAATCCTCAAACCAGGAGAAATTAAATGTGTTAAGTTAAAAGTGAAAATTATTCTGGCCATGGTGTATATAGTGATGTTGAAAAAGTAACTATTCGTTACAAAGTACTCGTTACTTACGAATACCGAAAGTACCGATTATTATACAGAGAGGCAAATCGTTACTTTGATTACTCTGATTACTTCGTTACTTTGTACCAATCGTATCAGAGCGGGTAACGACTATTGTATCTACAACCAGTACACTTGATTACTTTCTATAAAAAAAATACCAATCGTATCCTAGCGAGTAACGGACGGGACCGGTATTTTACGAGTGTTATGGAATATCGTTATCGGTATGAAGCGTTTTAAGGGTGTGACAGAATACCTATACAAAATACCTTCCTACTGAGAAATACGATTCTCGATATGATTATCGGTACTCGAATACAAAAGTAACAAAAGTAATCATATAGTAATCAAAGTAACGAATACTGTAAATGATTACTTTATACAAAAGTAACGATTTATCCCTTAAACAGATCGGTGAAGGTCGTTGTTATATCGAAATACCTATACAAAATATCTACCTACTGAGAGAAATACGATTCTCGATATGATTACCGGTACTCAAATACAAAAATAATCATAGTAATCCAAAGTAACGAATACTGTAACTGTAAATGATTACTTTATACAAAAGTAACGATTTGTAACGAATCCTCGAAAGTAACTATAATCAAACATCACTACAATGAATAATAATTCCTTTGCATTGCCCCTACAGTGTAGCCAACCACAACCGACGTTAATATCGTTTTTCTTTATAAAATTTTCAATTTTCATTATTTTCAATTAAAGCCAGTTTATTTATAATCCGCAAACGAGGAGCAATTAGGTGATATGGTTATTTAGCAATTTTACGGCTTTTTATACCCAGAAAATGAAAATTTATTCGAAATCTCAACTTTTTATTTGGTTATATCTCGAAAACGGAAAATCCCCAAATGAATTTTCAAAGGAGGGATTACCTTTAAGTCAGGAGGAGTTAAGGCCCCGTCTCACCATCAAATAATTGACAGTTATTTGATCAAATTTGACAGTTAGTGACACAAAGTGACAGTTAGTATGTATAGTTTGTGTCACTAGTCAAGTTTGACTGTCAAGTTTGATCAAATAACTGTCAATTATTTGATGGTGAGACGGGGCCTTTATTTTGACTATGGTACATACTACTTTTAGCCTTACAGTTTAGGTTTACCAAAAGTGAAAATTATTCTGGCATTCCTTTGCCCCTACAGTATAGGCAACCAACATTAATATCGTTTTTCCTTTATAACATTTTCAATTTTCACAATTTTAAATTTAAACCAGTTTATTCATAATCCGCAAACGAGGTGCAATTTTTTGATATGGTTATTTAGTGACTTTACGGCATTTTATACCCTGAAAATCGACATTTATTTTTAGCGCTGCGCCGAAATCTCCACTTTTGATTTGCTCATATCTCGAAAACGGAAACTCCGCAAATGAAATTTTGAATGGTGCAATTATCCGCAAACGAGGTGCAATTTTTTGAGCTATGGTAGAAGTCAAAATAACGACTTTGAAAAAACCGTTTCGCTTATTTTATGACGCTGTGGTATTGTCCATTCTTAACAAGATGTCAGCATCTTTCAAGTTTTTCGTAAAACATTTTATTGCATAATAAGCTGCAAGCAATTCAAGATAATTAATGTGTAGAGACGCTAAAGGGCTAGTCCACCATCCATGAGTAGTATTCCCTTTACAATAGGCACCCCACCCAGTTTTCGAAGAATCTGAATATATTTCCAAATTAAAAATATCCTGTCTTATATTATTCTTTGCCAGAGGGGCTTGAACTTTCTAGCAAAGGAGATCTTGTCTTAAACTATTTCCCAGGCAACCAAGTGACGTCATATAACGTTGAGGAAACGTCAGTTAATGGTTGAATATAACACGTGTTTGAACATTACGTCATATAGACGTCTTTTGTAGGTGATTCTAAATACGTTAGATTAATGACGTTAAAATTACGTTTAAAAAACGTTTTAATTTCAGGCCTAAGTCTGACGTCACAAAATTGGAAGGAGCTTGCTTGTTTGTATTGACTCCAAACAATTTCGTTTAGGTATAGATAACGCTAAATGTTCATAAGAAATTTCTCATTTATTGTTTACGTGGTTTTTGCCTTGTGTGATAAAATAAGACTTTTCATTTAGATATTTAGTTGAAGAAACGTGTAAATTAAGCGATTTTTATGTGTATTTGCTCAGTGAGTTAGTTTAATGCAGTAATTCTTCTTGACAACTAGTTGAGGTTATGTTTATTTGTTTTTAATTAAGCGTTAAATGAAGATATTAAGACAGCGTTAAATTAAGATATTAGTATGCTAGATAACTTGTTAATAAATAATTTATTAGTTTCATATATATGTTGTTTCAGTTTTGACACAGTAAGTAGGAATTCTAAAATGTGAGGGCTGGTACAATCATGCAGAATCAATGATGCTTCTAGCCTAGCGCACAAGCGATCTTAAACAAGTGGTAGTACTTATATCTTCGACACATGGGACGTAGGCCTATAGGTTTCATGTTATGTACCTATTTTTTATACTATTTTGAAACATCTGAAAGAGGTCACTTTTTGAAAGTATTAAAGACGTGATTTTACCGATGTGAAAAAAACGTAGATACGATTACGTTTTAAAATCGTCAAAATTATGACGTCAAGTCGATGAGACAAATACACGTGATTTTCAACGTTAGTACTACGTCATAGAAACACGTCAATTGGTCATTTTTATGACGTGTTATCTACGTTATAAAAACGTCGTTTGGTTGCCTGGGTTGTTATTGACATTACTTTATTAAAATTTTGATTGTTTCTCTTTAGAGCGAGAAATTTCTTTGTCTCAAAAATTTTTGTATAAACTTTACCGTACTTAAATCCTGGACAAACAGAAATCAGAGTACCAATAAATTGTGCAAAATCCCTAATTTTAATGGAATATTGACCTTTCAGTCTTGTTATCCATTGGATAATTTTTTACGCTTGTCTGGAGTAATTTCAGTAGTCATATCTAATAAATTAAAATTAAATCCCAAATACACACATTCTTGGGCTGGCTCTAAATAACTTTTTTCTTTATTTACTATGAACCCAAGCTTTTTTAATAAGTCTAAGGTATAATTCACAGATTCTTGGCATACAACTTTAGAATCTTCCATGATCCACAGATCATCAAGATATATAACACATTTAATACCGTGTTCACGTAATTTTCTTACTACTGGCCTCATGAGCTTTGTGTATAAGACGTGTATGCAGCTTCACTCATTACTACAGTGAGTGATATTATGAGATATATTTTAGTATATAGGTCTGGATCCCGCGTATGAAAAAAAAGTTGATTAATAACAAGCTGAAAATTTGTTAATAGCTTAAGGGTGTCAAGTCGGACAAACTTTGATATATGGGAACACTGGAACAGGGGCAGTTTTAATTGTGGAACAGGTTAAAAATTTGGAACGGTCAGACCACGAAAACGGCACATGTATTTTGTCCGACAGAACAGACTTAAACTCTCCGAACAGAGATTAAACTCTCATGCAAAAATCAGACTGCTATTTATCACCAAATGGGCGTTTTAATGAATGGAACATGTAGAATATGTTAAATGACAGGTGATAAATAGCAGTCTGATTTTTGCATGAGAGTTTGATCACTGTTCGGAGAGTTTAAGTCTATTCTGTCGGACAAAATAAATGTGCCGTTTTCGTGGTCTGACCGTTCCAAATTTTTAACCTGTTCCACAGTTAAAACTGCCCCTGTTCCAGTGTTCCCATATATCAAAGTTTATCCGACTAGACACCCTTAAGCTATTAACAAATTTTCAGCTTGCTATTAATCAACTTTTTTGTCATACGCGGGATCCAGACCTAATAGCTCCCCGTGCGTGACAAGCTTAACACAAAAATTTTTATAAGGTTGTCAAACATCTTAACTTCAGTAAATTCAATAATTTAGCTTATTTCTGGTCTATATGTACTTATAGCAATTCATTTTCAAAATTGTCTTCATTTTCATCTCTCTCTATGTTATAAATATATTGCTTCAGTGTAAGATGGGACAATTGAATCAATTTAATTGTTTTGTTTTCTGCCATATACAAAAAGGGATGTATTTGTGGACTCGTTAAAAATGGTTACAGGAACGATCAGAATCTCCAAATAACAACCCATTGCTATGATCTGAATTTAAACAGCAATAATACAGAATTATTTATATTTGGCACAAAAAATATTAGTAAGAAGGTAATAAAATAAATAATAATAAAAGGTAATAAATATTTAAAACATATTCAGGGAGTATTACGAAATTGTCAGAATATAAAATCAGTCTTCCTCATATTCTATAGATTTATTGAAAATTTTGAGAATTTCATGATACACCCAGTATGTTTTGGATACTTAACTCTGCAGCTTTTTTTTCAAGGTAGGTATCTACTGTTTTTAAGAACCATGTGCATACATAATTCTAGTTACTATATATCAATACCTTTCATTTTGGAATCGTAAAATATTTGGCCATTCAAAGAAACCATTCTTTTAAAAATGAGAAAAATAAACAATTTTTTAACAAAACTAGAGGTAAACTTCCCAATAACTTTTATTCGGAGGTGAAAAGACCGGGCCTTAAAACAATAATTAAAGACAAGTTGTAACTCATTTATATTTTTTACGTACCATCTGTGTATTTTTTATACAAGAAACTATCAAATTAGAAAAAATAGATTTGATTCACTTTTAGAACGTGTAAAGTAAAACAACATAATTGATGGATTCGACCGTTACTTGATGGAAGTTCATTTTATCTAACAATAAAACACTGAAAACGTTTGTTTTCTATACTTCCACAAAATTTATTGCAACTATCTGACTACAGCTGTTTCGGCAGAGTGCCCTTCTAAAGTGATATAGTTTACAATAGAGATCAAACTGAAAAACTATGACACCGTCACTGTTTTCTTCGTTATAACATACAGGAATCTCGCTCATTTTAATGCAAGTAAATAATACTTTAGTAAAATACTTTAAAACTGTTTTCATCAAAACGTACAACAATAAAGGTACGGATAGATGTTACAACCCATTCCGCTGTGTTGCCAAATTTTTAATCAGTATCGAAACGCGGCAGATTTAAAAACATGTCAAAATATGTTGTTTTATCTAACAATAAAACACTGAAAACGTTTGTTTTCTATACTTCCACAAAATTTATTACAACTATCTGACTACAGCTGTTTCGGCAGAGTGCCTTTCTCAAGTGATATAGTTTACAATGTGTTTGCTTTTTTAAGTCTTTAACTGAAGATGTTGAGGAGTGGGGAGCTGTTTGTCTCGAGTTGGTCATTCAAGGCCGCGTCCCACCATCAAATAATTTGATCAAACTGGTTTGAGCAAACTGAAAGTGACAGTTAGTGATGTCACATCCTGAGTGTTCATTGTGGATAATAATGAAAAATTTTAATTTTAAATAAAGTACAAACAAGTTAGACAAACTCAATTCAAAAAATTTGATCAAACTAGACTGATAGTGAGAGCACATATTTTTAGAATTTCAAAAAAACTGCAATTGTGACGTCACTTTGACGTACTTCCGGAGTTTGCTCAAATTATTTGATGGTGAGACGCGGCCTTCAGAATTATACCTGTATTTTTCAGTTTTAGACCAGGGCGCATATGTAAAAATATTAGTACATTTGGACGTTGAGAGGTGACTCAAATTTTTTTGCAGAAATTGCTTGAAAATAACTCAAATAATAATATTTGAGTTATCCTCCCTCTCAAAAAGGTCCGGAACATTGTTTAAATAATCAAAATGTCAAAAAATGAAGGAAAAATTCGATTTTTTTCTTCGTTTTTTGATTATAACTTTAAAAGTATTCATTTCCGAGAAAAGTTGTACCCACATAAAAGTTGCGTAATTAAATTTCCTACAATATAGAATTGGTTAAAAATTTAAAAAATAGTCACCCTTGTTGCAAAATAGCAATAATTGCGAAAAAAAAACATACAAAAACAAGTATTCGCATTTTACGTTTTTCAACCATTTATGCTAAACTTAGGACCTTCATATTTCACCCAGAAAAACTTTATGATACAGTAAAACAATACTGTAAATTTCATTAAGATCGGTTTAATAGATTTTGCAATCCAGCTTTCGCAAAAAAATTCATTTTTTCAAAATGTTACAGGACTGAAAATAAAACAGATAGCAAGTTGAATTTTTTTTGCGAATAGAAGTGTACTGTGCCTTTCATTTGCAATTTGCAAAATTAAAATCGATTAACTACCACGGCGTCATGAATTTTTTAAAATAAACAATAATTATTGGTGCTACGCGCAGGACAGCGGATAGTTTGCTCTGATTGGGCATTCCAATGACCTTTGATAATGATTGATACATTTTAATTTTTATTACATTTCGATATAAATAAATAAATTTGTTTATTGAAAATAAAAACACATACTCTATCCTTTGAAATCACACTTTTTTTAGCAAAAACTTTCTTTGTTCATATATTTTAACTTAGAAAATAAAAGTGCATTATTTTTAAACATATGCAATTGTTTAAACAATTTTTTACAAACAATAATCAAATTAGTTTGATTTTTGTGGAATTAAAATATTAAAATACAACAAAATATAGAGTAAAGTCTCTCTTATGCGATTGTCGCATGCGATTGACGCAAGCAGCAGTCGCAAGCAATTAACGCAGTGATTGGGGTGGTCTCTCTTGTGCGTTTAGACGCATCAGATAGAACAGCTGACGAAAAGCGGGAATTTTAAAAATAATAGGTTATGTTATATTGTATTATCTAATAGCACCCATAACATTGATTCATAGTAATTTAGAATAATATTGATATTTAGTATTTTATAATAATGGTAATACTTAGTAATTAATAATAATAGGTATATTTAGTAATTTATAATAATAGTAATACTTAGTAATTAATAATATTCATTAGTAATTTATAATTAGTAGTAGTAGTAATTATTAGTAATAGTAGTAAGTAGTAATTAATTTAGTGATAATAATAATTAGTAGTAATTATTAGTAATAGTAGTAAGTAGTAATTAATTTAGTGATAATAATAATGGAGCATCTACAGAGACAGGTTTATCTTCACATATTGAACGAGCAAGAATTGGAGGAGAACATTTTAAAAATGATGCTCTCAGATGAAGATAAACCAAAGAGTAAAACTGATGAAATGTATGTGAATAGGGTTGAAGAAGGATACCAAACTGATATGTATTGAATTAAATAGCGTACTATGATGAAATTGACTTTATTTTAGATCACAAGAGATACATGGTTCTTAACCTAAAACCTAAGAAGTAAGCGCGCTTTTCTACCTTTCATCCTCGACATCTGTCATCTGTCACGACTCGCAAGGTGGGTTCCGTTATACACAACATTTCTCCCCTTCTATAAAGAAAGCTTGTTGGGTGGTTTCACAGCTCTCCCATATCTGGTAACCACTGGCAAAAGTGTCTGCTCAGATTCTAGAAGAGGGGAAACAGGGCTTCTAGATGTCGCATCAGTTTGACTATGCCTAGGTGAACTACTAGTAACAGTGTCATTATAACTAGAATGTGGAATTGCAGTATTGTTTTCCTCCACCTGAAGGTCCATGTCATCACTTACATCAATATTAGGCAGGCGGGTGGCTGCAGATGTGCTCTCATCAACATTTAAAGGCGCTATTTGAATCACTGCACTCTCACTCACTTCACTCACTTCACTTCTAGGTTTTTCCTTAGCTAGACGTATGCTGTCAGCATGCACAAATTTTATAACATTATTAACATTTACAAGGTAAGTACAATAACTTAAAACTTTAACTACATTTCCCAAGTCCCATACATGTGTACGAGTATTTTTGACATATACTTGGTCATTTGTATTATACAATTTAATATTTCGAACTGGTTGATCAGAGTTTACAAAATTACCATTTTCAGATGGTCTTAATAAATCATATCTGGTTCGAGGTCTGATTTTAAACATACACTGAGCTGGAGAAATGCCTGTTGTAGTAGAAGGAGTATTGCGGTAGGTGAAGAGGAAATTAGTTAACTTAATTTTCACAACAGTTAATGTTATATTTTCTGAACATGAAAATAAATTGCGCTCTAATGCTTTCTTTACTGTTTGGACCCCTCTCTCTGCTAGTCCATTTGATTGTGGATGATATGGTGGGGATTTAATTGGTTTTATTCCATTACTCTGACAGAAGGAAACAAACTCTGCTGAATTGAATGGAGGCCCATTATCAGAAACTAGCTCTACTGGTAATCCAAAAATGGCGAAAACATCCCTTAGTACCATTATGACCTCCCTAGCTACTGTACCATTTTCCATTAACCTGACTTCTATCCATTTAGACTTATTGTCCACTAAAATAAGGAAGGTAAAATTTTGCTTCTGGAAAAAATCAACATTTACCCTATAAAAATTATGGGGTGCTAATGCCCATGGTATGCCATTTGACCTATTAGGAAAATTCTGAGTAGACTGACAAACATTACACGATTGAACAAACTTATCAATACTTTCATTCATTCCAGGCCACCAGCAATAGGATCGCATTAACATTTTTAGTCTTACTATGCCTGTATGTTGTTCATGGAACAAATTAAGTACTCTAACCCTGAGTGAGAATGGAATTACTACTTTAGTACCTAAAACCAAACAATCTCGTTCAACCGAAAAGTTATTTCTAAGTTTAAAATATGGTTTTAAATCATCTCCCTGTACATAGTTTGGCCAACCAGATAGGGTTAACTCAACTACTTTGGACAATAAATTATCCTGCTTGGTTGCTTTGGCTACATCTTCAAAGTCCAAAGGGACTTCACTTAACATGTTAAATGAAAATATTTCACCAGACACCTTAGTACTATCCTTACAAGGTAAACGGGAAAGGGAATCTGCATTGGAAATTGAACTTCCCTTCTTATATTCTATGGTATAATCATATGCTGACAATGTAAGGGCCCATCTAGTTATTCTTGACGCGACTGTTACTGGAATGCCTCTGTTAGCTCCAAAAATGTACTGCAAAGGCTGATGATCACTGACAAGGGTGAACTTCCGACCATATAAATATTTATGAAACTTACGAAGAGCAAACATTATAGCTAATGCTTCCCTCTCTATATTTGAATACTTTTGTTCTGCTGATGATAAGGTTCCCGAGGCAAAACAAACAGGCCTATCCTCCCCATCTACTCTGTGACTCAGTACAGCTCCTACTCCAAAACCACTACTGTCACAAGTGACATATATTGGAAGTAAAGGGTTATATAAGGTGAGTACTTGGTTTGACAAAAGCAGTACCTTACTGTTGTCAAAAACCTTCTGACAATCTGTTGACCATACAAAAGAAACATTCGACCTACATAACTTGTACAACGGACCTAGTTCACAGGACAGCATAGGCAGAAATTTAGAATAATAGTTAAGAAGACCTAAATATGATTTAAGTTCCGTTAAGTTATGTGGGGGTTTAGCTTTCTTAATACACTCTACTTTTTCTTCCGTAGGGTGTACCCCTGACTCATCAATTCTATGGCCCAAAAATTCAACACTTGTTTCAAAAAATTTAAATTTTCCTTCATTAATTTTTACATTAAATTCTTCTAGACGTGAAAGAACATTAATTACATTATTATGACAATTTTCAAGAGATTTACCATAAATTAATATGTCATCGATATAGCATTTGGTGTTTGGTATACCTGCAAGAATATTTTCCATTACTGTCTGGAAAATTCCAGGTGCTGAACTAATGCCATATGTTAATCGATTAAAAGTAAACAACCCTAAATGTGTGTTGATGGTAAGTAATTCTCTTGATTTTTCACTAACTTCTAGTTGCTGATAAGCTCCCTTTAAGTCTTAGGGCCGGTTGTTCGAACGCTAATCAACAATGATCATTATCAAATAATTAATTACTGTCAATGTCAACTTTGTTTGGGTTGTTAAAAAGTCTGTGGAGTCTATAATCAATTAATATAACAATAATTATTAACATAATTAATAATAAATCTCATAATTGTGATTAATTATGTTTTCAGCAACCCAAACAAAGTTGACATTGACAGTTTTGGTGACAGTAATTAAATATTTGATAATGATCATTGTTGATTAGCGTTCGAACAACCGGCCCTAAGACTGTAAAAAATTTATTTCCCGACAATTCTGAAAATATGTCCTCTGGTAGAGGTAATACACAGTGATCTGACTCAATAACCTGATTTACTGTTTTCTTGAAATCTACACATATTCTAAAAGATGTTTTCTCTCTCTTCGGAACAACCACTATAGGACTGGCCCACGAACTAATTTTAGTTTTAGTTAAAATTCCTGACTCTACCATCCGATTCAACTCCTCCTCTACCTTAGACTTAAGGGCATATGGCATATCATATGCTCTATGAAAAATAGGACGTACATTATCTTTTAGTTTAAATTCAACTTTAATATTTCTTATATGGGAGTTGGGGTCATCTTTAAATACATTGGAATACTGTGACTTCAACTCTGATATAAGGTGACTTTTATGCTGATTATAACTACAATCATTTACAACATAATTTAGTTTTGATTGCATGTCTGACTTTAACAAATTCTGATCTATACCCATTAAACTTAAATTATTCTTACTTCCATTATTTTCACTGCTTGATACACTATAATCAAGTGTTAACTGATTAAACAAGGCTGTCTTCCAAGAAGGATTGAAAACATTTAGCCAATTCCTTCCTATCAAAGGCAAAAACCTATTTGAGCTTTCAATAACTAATAATGGCAACAAGGTTAACTGGCTTTTATACAAGACATTTACATAAATTTGACCTACAACTGAAATGTTATTGCCAGTAACTGCTCTTAACTTAACATTAGTACTGTTCATCTTGCATTTACTAAAATATTTTGAAAAATCACTTACGTGGATGACTGACTTACATGCACCACTATCGATTTCCATAACTAAGGGCACACCTTCAACTTGCACATTCACTTTCCAGGGCTTTTCCATACCCGTTCACTTCTACCTGATTAACTTTTTTTCTTTTACAGACTCTACTGGTGTGTCCCACTTTTTGACAGAAAAAACATTCCCAATTAACTGCTGGGCATGTTTCTGGTTGATGTCGTCTTCCACATCGAAAGCATGGTTTCAACACTGACTGGTTCCTGGACTCTGACTGACTTTTGACTGACTACGATATTGCTTACTAGACATTTGTAGTTTGCCTACTGATACTGCTGCCACCCCTTGAACAAGCTTGCTTTGACATTCAGCTGCTTCTTGACTTAAGGCTTTCTTACAAGCATCTTCAAACGTTAGGGTCTCAGCTTCGCTAAGTAACTTAGTCCGAATATTAGTATTACTAATACCGCAAACTAACCTGTCTCGTAGGGCTTGATCGAGGAATTTCTCAAATTTACAAGACTTTGACAGTGCTTTTACTTCTTTTACATACTGCTCTAGCGATTCTTCTGCTTGTTGGTTTCTACTATGAAATTTGTATCTTTCATAGATTACACTTGTAGCTGGTGCATATCTGGCTTTAAGTATCGTTACTAACTGATCGTATGTTTTCATTGCAGGGGTATCTGGGAATAAATATGTTTTCAACGTATCATACGTTTTCGCACCCATAAATGTTATTAAATTTGCTACATTTTTTTCATTTTCAGTGTCGTTCACTATGAAATACTGCTGCAAGCGCTCTTCCCAGGCTTCAAACGATTCCTTCACAGCATTAAACTCGTCGAACTTTGGCATATTGACTACTGTCCTGAACACAAAATTTGCAATGACTTATACCTGCTTATACCAACGTGGCGTTCTTTCCGAATCGTCGCCAATATGATATGTATTGAATTAAATAGCGTACTATGATGAAATTGACTTTATTTTAGATCACAAGAGATACATGGTTCTTAACCTAAAACCTAAGAAGTAAGCGCGCTTTTCTACCTTTCATCCTCGACATCTGTCATCTGTCACGACTCGCAAGGTGGGTTCCGTTATACACAACACAAACCACTTTAATAAATAAATATATGGTTGATATTGGGTGCATTCAGCAGACTCAATCGATGACTAATCGCTTAGTGATTTTCTGCTGAATGCCACATAAATTCGCACCTTGAAAACCATAGGGCAGTAACTGCAAAAATCATAATATCGAGTTATGAGCATTTTAAGTTTTTGTAAAGTTAATTTTATTTCCTGTAGTTCCAAAAATTAAGCTACAAACCTGATATTTAGTATAATTGTCTTTAATTTTGCATATTTTTATATGAATTAAGAAGTACATAAAATTTCCTCTAGGAAATAGGTATTTTAGCACATACGGCCGTATGGTTTTAAAAAATATATCAATTTTCGCAAATGACGCAGTAAAAATGCATATCAAATAACCGTTTTTTTATTTAAGATTGTACAAATTTTTAGTGTTAACACTTAATCAGAGTCTTGCATATTATAATCTGTCTGTTCGGTTTCTATTGTTGCATTGGTCACGTGTAAATCTGCATAAAACCTATGATAGTGCTCTTGAATAATATTAGCCTTACATAGTGAGAGTCTACGTCTATATCTTGTTTTCTGAGATTGCATATTCCTGGTGGATGCGAATATGTTTTAGTTAGTTCCATATCAGCCACCATCCCTCGTTGCCTTTACCTTATATTACTGGTTCTGAACTCTGTATCGCTGAAGCTTGCCTTAACGACGTTCTACACCTTCGTTGCGGGTTATGCCTCTCAGAGGAAAGGGGGGAAACTTATATGGAAGAGAAAGTTGGTAACAATGCATTTATAGCAGAATACTTAAATCATATGTTTCAGTATTGAATACTTTATAAAAATAAATTATAATAAATTACGAAAATTACGGAATAAATTACGGAATTAATTATAATAAATAAATTAAAAATAAATGGTACGGTACACAATCCTCATTTTTTAATATGTTATTCCTTACAAAAAAACCTTTAATTTAAGCACAAATAATTAAAATTCGTAAATTTGGGTCAAAAGTTTTTAAGAATTCCCATAAGAGCCCATGTTAAAACTTAACTTTGACCCTTAATAGTAATTAAACGGCACGGTAAAACAATTTTTAAAAAATCAAGTCTTAGTTTTTTGAAGTAAACTATAACATACCAAAATTTCATTCAAATCCTTAATTCTTTGCCGAAGGTGTAGAACGTCGTTAACCTAAAACTTATTTTTAAATGTCTTTTCCACCTAGCTCATCTTATGTCATTCCAGACGATCTGATTTCCTTCTTCGTCAATGTTATAATTGTTCCCCATTTCCTTACATCGTTTTTAAAGTCCAATATATCCGATGTACACCTTTTATTAATTTTATATAAGGTTCACCTGGCTTTTTCGCTGTTTGAACTACTGTGAACCATTGCGCAGCCACGTAAATTGGTCATCTTTTAAAGCCTTTTTTTGTTTCTCAATCAAAGAATTCACGTTGTCTCCTGTATTTTGGGAGTGGCCCGTTATCAAAAATTTGTGGGTGGTTTTAGGTATGTTCAATTTCTGTTCTGCATATTGATAAAGATAGACAATATATTTGTTCTTATTTTGCCCATAGTAGTTATCTGAGTATAATATTATTTCTTTTTCCCTGGCATGGTTCCTCAGAAATTGTTACAGGAACGACGCTATTTCATTTGAATCACGATTAGCAATTCGCTCGAACCAAAGACAGAAGTGTCCTGCATTTGTGGTTAGGTAAAAAATTGTGAAATTAAATAATGTTGATAACCTCCTTTTGTAATAAAATAAAGAGACTTCACCTGAAGGCGTCGGTAATAATGATTGTAAATCAAAACAAGCAGTGATGCAAGTGTCGGATTTTGCATATTTTAAGTCATTTATTTCTCTTTCCTATTGAGTTCCACTTCCTGACGGTGAGTATTATAGGCTCTTTCTAATGTCGATTTATCTAATTAATTTATGTAACTTTCTCACAGCAACCAAAGGTATTATAGGGCTTAAAGAAGTCTATAGTAAATTCCATGTGAAATATGGTCATCATCGTAGCGTAATTTCCGAACACCGAACCTTTTTCTTTGCAAAATTTTATATAATCGCGATGAATATCAGCAAGAGTTTTGTCATCGCTGACGAATTATCTGGTAGTTTGTTTCCTTAGTTAGTGAGATTCCACTCTAGGAATGGACTCGATGTAAATCATTATGTTTTTTTCACGACTTCGTTGATTCTTTTTCCATTCTTACGAGTTCCTCGCTTTTCTTTTGGGATAAACCCATCTGCAGTACGTCGTTGTATATTAATTTGTTATAGTCTTGTCGCTTATTTCCAGTGTTGCAATGAAATCTCTATGCAGCACTCTATGTTTTGTTGCATTCAAAGGATTTTTCCTTAGTACATCTTGCTTTTATTTTACGAGCGTGGGTCACATTTTGCACATATATTGCCATATAGATCTGAGTTTCTGTTTCAATTTTAGAACCGTAGAGCATCAACTGCAAATAATGCCTAATGGTATAAAAAGAAGAATCGATTTTTGAAAAAAGCCATAGGGATGTATCTTTCTGGTGCCGAACTTAAAATGTTTTCCAGATGCTGCTATATAGCATTAAAAAATATATTTTTTTCCTATTAGACTGCATTCAAAGGTCATTTCATGAAAAAATTGCAGTTATTGCCATATGGTTTTCAAGGTGCGAATTGTCGATTAGTTATCATTCGATGGCTTATCGGTCGCCATTTTAAACATCGGTTTTGAAATATGATTTCTTAGCAAATCAAAATAAGATTGACGTATGACGTGTGTCTAACACGTATATTTTAAGTTATGTATCTTAAAAAAACATGAATTGAAGGCAAGGAAGGCTGAAAGGCATATAAATCACGCTGATAAATATCTGAGCTGCTTTGTTGGATAATTCGTATGTACCTATTAGGTTTACCTATGTCGCAAGAAATTCAAGAATTTGAAAATATGTATGAATTAAATGGGGTTATTTATAAATTACCATTTCATAATAATTTTTATTTCTGTTCTTGGGGTGTCTTTCACGTATTTGCAAATCATTTTGAAAAATGTGACAGTTGTCATAACCTATTTCGTATGTACAAGAAAGTATACCATTCAGAAGAATCGTTAGCGATTACACATCGCTAAGTAATCGATTAGTCATCGCAGTTTTCTGCTGAATGCAGCCAATGAAACCAAGTTCCATAGTTTCTTTCGCGTGACGAAGAACCAGTTCCATTTCTTGTTATGTGCTATTAAGGAAGACATAACGAAATCTCCTACAAGAATGGTAAGGAGAGTGATAACACCAGAAGAAAAACTTGGTGTCACCTTAAGGCTATGGGTACATAATTCGCAAATATTTTACGTGTATCCCTACTTTATCTGTCTTTACACGGCAAATTACGTGTAGTAAAATTCACACTGGTATGGATATGTAAACATTACTAAAATGTCATTCTACTTGAAAATGTCATCATTAATTTAAAGAGATGGCTTTTGAATGTTTTTGGATAACTGTTATTTTTATAATTGCAAATTATTAATTCAGTTAAAAAATGTGATAATTTTTTCACTAACTATGTATTCAGTGATTGTAATAATTTATTTGTACAACAAAAACTAATACTCAATCGAGAAAAGAGGAAAAGTGTTAAAGTGATTTTTTAATAATATATTGTTATGGAACGCTTACAATTTTGAACATCTTTAACAACAAAATACTTGGATCACAGAATATATTATTATCCTGATGTATTCTCTGCTTGGATCTTCCACAAATAATGCACAATAAATAACTTTTTATTAAGTTCACGTATTAAATCAATTATCAAATATATCAATAATATTTAATCAATAACTTAAAATATTCCCGATGCTATGTCAAATATTTAAAATTGTCGTGATTGTCACTGATTGTCAGTGTCTGACTGACAATATATGCTGACAATATTATATTCGGCTGAGTGCGTTGTAAGACAGAGATAGATTTGGAAAATATTACCACGGCATTGTGTTCATTTTTTTCGAATCCTGAAAAAACCAATAAATATTTTTGAAAAATTTAAACGCAGAATGAAAGACTAAATTATTACCGAGGGCCGAAAGTCCCTTAGAATAAATAAAAAGTTTATTTTGAATGAGATATTTGGAATTAAAAATCACACTAAATTTTTTCTTAGTTTTTCACCCCTGTAACTTATTAAAATAAACATTATAGAAGTTCTCAGGGACTTTCGGCCCTCGCTAATAACGTAATCTTTCATTCTGCGTTTAAATTTTTCAAAAATACTTATTAATTTTCTCAGGATTCGAAAAAAATGAATCCCCATTTGAATAGCATTGCAGCCGAAAATACGTACCGATCCTCTTAAGGTTAGTTAGTTATTATGTTAGTAATTATGAAAACAACAGCATTGCTTATTTATATCTGGAAATTACATATTATTAAAATATTAATTAATGCTTGTGTCTTGTTTCAGATTCTTGACAACAGGAGAATTGTTCCATTCTTTGAGGTTTCAATTTAGAATATCCCACAATTACATAAGTGTGTTTGTCTCTGATGTACTAACAGCTATATGTAAGAGACTAAAAAATGTGTTAATGCCTGCACCGACAGAAGACACATGGAAAGCAAATTCAATAGAATTCTGGGAAAGATGGAATTTTCCAAATTGTGTCGGTGCAATTGATGGAAAGCATGTTAGAATAGTGTGCCCTTCCAAAAGTGGCTCTCAATTTTTTAATTATAAAAATTATTTTTCAATAGTTTTGTTAGCCATAGTGGATGCAGAGTATAAATTTACAGCTGTTGATGTAGGCTCCTATGGTAGAGAGGGTGACAGCAGCATATTTACTAAGTCTGCATTAGGCAAAAGTTTGTATGAAAATACAATTAATTTCCCTCAAGATGCTGCATTACCTGGCTCACAGAAAGTGTTACCTTTTGTAATTGTTGGAGACGAAGCCTTTCGGCTTCACAAAAACTTAATGAAGCCCTACAATAGAGTGCAGGCCAAGGATGACTTCCAAAAGGCAATCTTTAATTACCATCTATGTAGAGCCAGGCGGGTTTCTGAAAATGCTTTTGGAATTCTCTGTCAAATATTTAGAGTGTTTCACACTCCAATCGCTGTTAAAGCAAAAACATGTGACTTTATAATTTTAGGTGCATGTCTTATCCATAACTTAATAAGAAATGATGCTCGAATATCCTCGCATCAGAGCAACGAAGCTGGTAGCAGTACAAAAAATATGATTCCTTTGAATAGAAGTGGAGGTTTTGCCCAAAGTGAAGGATTTAATGTGTGAGATGCATTTAAAGAGTTTTTTGCAGCTGAGGGTAAAGTAGAATGGCAGGAAAGAAAAATAGGAAGGATGGAAAGAGAATAAATCAATAAAATATTACATGATAAATTGTTTTTTTTTTTAATGTAAGGTAAACGATGATTATTACAAGTAGAAACTTTTAATACCAACTACTATAGGTTACACAGAATAAACCACAATATTTAGAATTATCTTTTATTCTACTTATCAGTTTTCAGTTCAGAAATTGTTATCAAAATAAAAATTCAATAAACTATATTTTTATGTGATAATGATTTCCTATGTGGAAATTAAAATATCTAATAAAACATAATTTTGGATATTAGTTTTGTTTATTCCTAGTAAATATTAGTATTTACTATTAAACAGATGGGCAGAGTATTTCAGTATGGACTATACAACAATAGTGAGACCAACAATGTTGTATACATGTGAAACAGATAATGAATTAGAAAGAAGAAAAAAAGATAAGAGATTTGTGAGATAAAAATTTTTCGTGGTACAAAGAATGGGGCTAATGGTGCAGAACAAATCAAGAGGTAATGGAGTAAAATAATACAGAAAATCAGGGGGGTGCAGAGTTAGATGGTTGGGATATATGTCACAAATGGCACAAGACAGAAACATTCTATGAGTTTTGTTATCAGGAGAACAAGGTAAGAAGAGGGGGACCACGAAGGGAGTCGTTTGATGCTGTTTGGACACTATCACTAATACGCAATAAATAGTGTTGCAAAGACAAATTTTTTATTATTAAAATCTACAAATTAAATATTTTAAATTAAATTACTTACTATATTTTTATACTTATATTACACTTATTATTATACTATGTACACTAGATTACACTTATCTACGTTACTATACAGTGATGAGTACACTAAGAACCGGCAAAATAATGCAAGAGATAGAAAACATAATACATTGTGAAATAGACAGAGATGAAACTGTAGATGTGGGCAATTATCAATAAAAACCAATAAATGTACATTATATTGACAGTTTCCCACCTTTAGACATATCGGAGGAGTTTGACAACTCCCACTGTGCAGGAGAATTTTATAATATTCTCTGTAACAGTTTGACTCCGATACGCCTAAAGGTGGGAAACTCTCAACTTAATATAAATTTATAGGTTTCTATTGATAATAATTCCCCACCTCTAATACTTTCATCTCTTTTTATTTTACAACGTATTATGTTGTTATTTTGCAGGATATTAGCACATTCATCACTGTATTTTTATACTACAATAAGAAGATTTTCAATCAAATATTTTTAATTCTAGTATAATACACATTATATATATACCGGGTGTCCACTTATATTTTCCCCCATTTTAACTGCCTATAACTTCTAAACGGCTCAAGATAGAAATATGCGGTTTTCGCTGAAATGTTTTATTTTAGTAAAAGTTTTGTCTGAATGGATTGAATTTTTTATATCCCTTTCAAATACGAAAATAAAAATGGCGGATTTTTGAAACAAACGTTGTTGACTTTTTTTTTAATGGAACACCCAGTATATTTTTTTGTAAATTGAAATAAAGGTCATTCACCTATCCAGCGATATAAAATTTTTCAAAATCGGTTGTCAAATCACTAAGTAATTAATTTTTAAAATGAGAGGTGCAACGTGGATATCACATACCTAAATAACATAACTAAGCAAATTGATATTATGGTATGTGATTTCCACATTGCCTCCTTGTAACGGTCACGTTACGAAATTAGCTCTTTAATTATTATTATAATTATTTTTCCTCGGTCTCCATTTAAATTCTCTAATTTCTCGTATAGGACTACTGGGGTGACGTCATACCTCGGTGATGGAACGTACTCCACCTATCGAGAATGATTTCGTTTTCTGAGAGAATTTGACGTTTACCTTGGCGGAGAAACGCCTCTCGTTCTTTACTTGACTGTGAGCTGTGGTGTCGAATAGATATACCATATAGAATGGCGGATGATTTCCTCCAACTTATTTTATCACATAATAAATTTAACGTAAAGTAAAAAGTTACCACCAGGGATTGTCTGGAGTGAGGAGACATGTGGGTGACAACTCCTGTTGGAGTATAAATAGGAATCATTCGGTGAGATCTACTTTTTCATAGTAATTTTTTTTGTATAGCCTTGGTTTTTGTGATGGAACCTTTGAGATATTAGGTTCACTGTTAAATTTCTTAGTCAACTCATTATTTGGATTTTATGTAGATTATTTCGATTATTGAATATTCATTCAAGGAAAATTATATATTAATATATTTTTTGGTTAGGCATAACCAAACATATGCAATTCTCAATTAATATTAGAAATAATTATCATTTCTCTGTAGGTTTTAAATTATTCAACATCCAATATTTTATAAATTCAATATATTTTTACAGATATTTCCTCAAATAAATCATTTCAATGTCATTTGTCCATGTATTCACACTCAAAACAGTTCAAGGTTACCTGAGATTGGTTTTTGTTCCAGTTTTAATGGTCGGTTTTTCTATACTATTGCTTCTAAAAAGTTCCTCAATTATTTCTTCTTCCCTTTACTTTTTGCTCATGTTTAAAATGAGAAATAAAACTGGGAATGTTTTTTAGCCATTTGGGAGAAACCCTACCATGAAGTCATAGACCTTATTTGACCACCTAGAGAAACCACTACAGCCACAGTCAAGTCATCATGGGAATACGTCTTTTTGGGAACAAGCTATGGGAGCGTTCCAGCTCAATTTTCGTCTTGGCACCTGGGCCTACAGGAGTCATGGGGTCGCACCATCCTGGTGCATCATTTTCTAGGATGTAACCGCAACCTCGTTTGGGAACATTTAGTGAGGTGTTTTAGTAACTATTGTTTTTTTTTATATTTCAGACTATCTGTTAAATACACTATGTTTTTTTTCCAGATTTAGGTTACCTCTGGTTTTTTTTTGACATATTTGTATATTAGATTATTTGGTTCCCAAACTTTGTATATACGGTAACTTCTTGTGCACAGGAATAAGCCTAGAGAAAATTAGGTTTTTAATACTTTATTATTGCTTTGATATTGGTTTATGTAATTCGGGTAAATTTATTTTGTAATATTACTAGCTTGTTTCCCAAATATTTTACTGTTATTCGCTTTATTCCGTTTGTTCGGTTAATTTAGGTCATCGTCGGTATTTATCTCAACTTCATTTCTACTTTATTCATTGTATATCTAACTTTGCTTAATTCATTTAGTATTTTCCCTTAGTTAGGCTCATGCCTATTTACATATATTTATTTATATTACTTTTAATATTCATTGGTTTTCCTTTAGTTGTACGTAGCAGGCGTACTATAACCATTTGGTAGAAGACTTATGTAATTTTGTACCCTATATGTTAGTGAAAGGTATTTATACCTGTAATTTTGTAACAGGTAACATTGTTGTTATCTTAGGTTGAACATAACTTTTGCAAACTTTTGTCATGTTAGAGTCACATAATATGAACTTGTTTAACTCAGAGATTGTTAAAAATCTGGTAGTTCATTTTAATAAATGTTTATTTATTTTGTATATCATTTATTTTTTTATTACTCCTTTATGTTCATTATTACAGGTTTAATATATTTAATATTTGACAGCAGTGTAAGATACGTGGGAGAATGATCGAAGATCATTTTCATGGCGCCCATGATTAGTTAGTTTTATTTATTTTGTTCGTTTTTAGTCATTAGTCATCTCCATTCATTTTCAGTACATTATTCTTATTTTATTATTTCATCTTTTAGTCATCATTACTATCTATATAGAGCTACTGTTCTTCGACAGGCATGCAAACGAGCCGTATCCATCCTTGAGTGTCAAGTGGTTTTCTTGCATCTCTTGCTAGCCAACTCTATTCCGTTTGCCTCTGTCTCTTCCCACTCCTACTTCTATCCCTTCTAATTCCCCTTTCTTCAGTACTGCACTTTAGTAGTATTTTTTTTTATTTTTCCTATTGCGGCTTCTCAACGTAGAAGCCATCTCACCTTTCTCTTTTCATCCCAACTATTTAGTTACTTAGTCTTTTTTTTTCCTTACTTCTGTTGGAGTACCTATATCTTTCTTTTTACTTTCACTCCAACAGAAGTTTTCTTATTTTTGTTACACTGGCGCCCAACGTGGGGCCAACCGTTTATGGTTTTAAGACAGTAGTCCTTTTAGTTCATTTTTATTTTATTGGAATTTTTGTATTATTAACTTTTTGATATCTTTGTATACATGTTACTTCTGATTTATTTTTGGTCTTTAAAATTTTATTAATACTAAACAGGTAGACTTATACTGCTCTTGGTTTTGATTAATTTATTTCGATACCTCATTTTTAGTTTTAGTGGTACAGCACATATGTTAGTTTGGATTTTGTATTTTTATTGGAAACTTATTTATGTATTTAGATTGAGTATACATAACTGACATTATGTTCTATTAGTTAAATTTTTAGTCCTTCTACCAATGGTAGTATGTTTGCACGTACAATTAATTATTGACTATATGCATATATTTTTTTTCTAGTGTGGTTATATTTTACACCTAACTAGAAATTATTTTCAGTATTTAGGTATTTTATTTAATTTATTGATTTGATTATTTATATATTTTGCTGGCATTTTGATTTGTTGGTGTGTCGCTAATATTTTCTCCATATGTATCTTTGTCTTAAACAAACTTTAGATTATATTTTATATTTGTTATTTTTGATATTTGGGTTGTTTGGTAAGACAGGCACACACCACAAAGCAATATCGGTCCACAACATTAGCTTCTATACATGATACGTTGAATTCGCATGGTTCGGATGATTATAGATCCAATTTTTTTTCATCCCATTTTTTTTCTTTAATTGGTAGTGTTAAGATAATCATTATTGTATAGTAAAGTAGTTCCATTATCCATCTCATCTTCTAGTTTGTTAATGTTGATAATAATATTATATCAAGGTGGGTACCATAATATAATGCTTATATAAATCAGATGCTTTGGGTTGAGATTTAAATATAAATTTTTGTTAGCTAAGAAGCATTGATAATAGTCCTTATTTGTCTATTAAGTTTTAGAACAATACTCAGAAGAAGATTGACTTAACAGTGGTTGAGCCAATCTCTTCTTTGGTTTGCCTTTAGCTCAATTTTTATTGTTATATTTTAATCTAATGTTTTTAATCATCAGGTAGTGCAGGTACCTACATTACTCGATTTCATTTTTGGCTTTGTTGTCGATGACTTTTAATTTATTATTTATTAATTTAATTATTATGTAGTACTCTGGTTTATGAGCTTATCATTTTGTTGCATTATTAATGGTGCATTTTTCAATATGTAAGCTCAGACAAGTACGTTGGTTTAATATTGATATTTTGTATGGAACTATGGAACTTATCATAATGTACACTACTATATCTCAGTTTATGTGTTATATTTTGAATATTTGATTACTTACTATTTTTTTTATATTATTTCTATATCTTGTTCTTGGATTTGCCATAGTGGAAAGATGTTGTGGTTTATAATTTGTTATTGGGTTACTCTATTAACATTTGTCTCCAATATCTTAAACACTTTATAATAATTTATATCCTTATATCCTACACACTATGATTCTGGAATTAGTTTGGAAGTTTGAGGTATGTACGGATTCTTAAGTCTCTAAGTCTGAATGTATGCATGGTATGTGGTTGTATGCATAATGTATGTATGTATGGATGATGTATGTAGGTATGGATAATGTATGTATGTATGAATGAGATAGGTATGTATGGATGATGTATGTATTGATTTCTTCTTTTGGACTAGTTTGTCATTACTCTGTTGATACTCTGATTTGTGAATGCGTGGGTTCGAGGTTGTTGCTCAGCAACTGATCACTGCTGTTCGATTGACTTCGTGATCTATGTCTTTCATGGCTGAGTACGCAGATGTTTTTTTTTTCATCATAATATTTCTGGTCAGGAAATGTTGGCCACATTTCCTAACCATTCTTCTGTAATTAGTCCAATTATTCCAGTTACATTTTTACCATTAGATAGGGAAGTATTTAGTTCATATTAGGTCTTTTACTTCATAGTATGTTTGTACTTTGAGTTGATGAATAAACAGGGATAAATATCTTGCGCACTTGTTTATAAATCAATGCATAGGCCATCCCTATACATAGTAGGTTCGTTAACTCAGTATTTGGAGTGTTTAGACAAATGAGTTGTTCTTCAGACCTATATTCCCATTTCTTTCCTTAGGCATTAGTTTTGTTATTTAGATTTTGAAACACTTCCTGAATAATTCCATGTATGTGAGAATGCATGAATCTGCAGTTTTATTTAAAACTTGTTGCTCGTTCTCGTCAATTTTTTTTCTTATCACTTATCCTATTTTTTTTCCTATCACCTATCACATATTTTTTTTTCCTATCACTTATCATAGTGTCATAGAACTTATGAGTTCATCATGTATTCTTTTTCTTTCTTACTTATTCTTACGTTATTAGTACTTTATCTGTGTCTGGTTATTCTCATACATCTGTTGTAGCAACATGCTATAGTTCGCGAATACCAGCATGAATTAAGTTATGTATTTTCTAGAATACTTTAGTCAATACACTTTAGGTATTTATCGTACCCTTGATTTAGTTTGGTTACCTCTCTGTTACTTAGTCTGTTAGTAATTTTTTTTTCTGACTTATTTTGGATGACTTACTTTGGATAGGTTCATATTACCGGATGAGGGTGTATGTAGACCTAATTTATTTATTTTGTTCAGTATTAGTTACCATTGGATCCAATAATTTAGTATATTTAGTATTAGTAAGAATTGGTCCATAAATTTGCCTGATCGTTCTTCTTTGGATATACTCCTATATAAATCTGGTGTCCATTGATAGTCCGATTCTGGATAAGTGTCCGATTCTTCATTTATTTTGTGTATTTGGTTGGATAGGTTCGTATTACCGGATGTGGGTGTACGTAGACCTGATCTGTTTATGTGGTTTAGTATTGGTGTGAATTGGTCCATAAATTTGCCTGGTCGTTCTTCTTTGGATATGCCTTTTATGAATCTGGTGTCCACTGATGGTTCGACTTTGGATTACGTGTCCGATTCCACATTTATTTTGGTTATTGAGTTTTGGATTCCTTTGGTATGTTTATTATTGCTATTATTTGGCATTAGTGAGAGTTGTTCCATAAATCTTCCTGATTGTTCTTCTCTGGATATACTATTATGAATCTGGTGTCCATTGTTAGTTCAATTTTGGATTAAGTGTTCAATTCTTTACTTATTTTAGTTACTGATTTTTTTATTCACTTTGGTACATTTACTTTTGATATGGTTCGAATTGGCTCACACCTTTCCTGGTTGTTCCGTCCTTGGATATATCCTTTATAAATCTGATGTCCATGGATAGCTCAATTTTGGTTTTAGTGCCCAATTCGACACTTAGTTATTATTATGAACTTTAGTACAATATTTAGTTTGTTTGGTTTTTGAAGCAATATTAATATTGGTAACAGAGAGTAACATAGTAACATTTTAGTATGAATTTGAGTCATATATTTCTTGCGTATATAGTAATCTTGCGAATCAACGTGGATTGTTAGACTATTGTAAATTTAGTCGTTAATATTTTGAAGTTTAGAAAAAAAATTTTATGGATAAAATTTTTTTTTCCCGAGTAGAAGGGGATTGTAACGGTCACGTTACGAAATTAGCTCTTTAATTATTATTATAATTATTTTTCCTCGGTCTCCATTTAAATTCTCTAATTTCTCGTATAGGACTACTGGGGTGACGTCATACCTCGGTGATGGAACGTACTCCACCTATCGAGAATGATTTCGTTTTCTGAGAGAATTTGACGTTTACCTTGGCGGAGAAACGCCTCTCGTTCTTTACTTGACTGTGAGCTGTGGTGTCGAATAGATATACCATATAGAATGGCGGATGATTTCCTCCAACTTATTTTATCACATAAGAAATTTAACGTAAAGTAAAAAGTTACCACCAGGGATTGTCTGGAGTGAGGAGACATGTGGGTGACAACTCCTGTTGGAGTATAAATAGGAATCATTCGGTGAGATCTACTTTTTCATAGTAATTTTTTTATTATTTTATTAAATTTAAAAATTAATTGCTCAGTCATTTGACAACCGATTTCAAAAACATTTATATCGCTGGATGGGTAAATGACCGTTTTTTCAAGCTACAAAAAAATATACTGGGTGTTTCAATAAAAAAAGTCAACAACGTTTTTTTTCAAAAATCCGCCATTTTTTATTTAAAAGCGATATAAACAATGGTCATTTACCTAAAAACTTGAAAAACGGTCATTTACCTATCCAACGATGTAAATGTTTTTAAAATCGGTTGTCAAATGACTAAGCAATTAATTTTTAAAATGAGAGAGGTAATGTGGAAATCACATAACATAATATCAATTTGCTTAGGTATGTGATATCCACGTTGCACCTCTCATTTTAAAAATTAATTACTCAGTGATTTGACAACCGATTTTGAAAAATTTTATATCGCTGGATAGGTGAATGACCTTTCTTTCAATTTACAAAAAAATATACTGGGTGTTCCATTAAAAAAAAGTCAACAACGTTTTTTTCAAAAATCCGCCATTTTTCTTTTTGTATTTGAAAGTGATATAAAAAATTCAATCCATTCAGACAAAACTTTTACTAAAATAAAACATTTCAGCGAAAACCGCATATTTCTATCTTGAGCCGTTTAGAAGTTATAGGCAGTTAAAATGGAGGAAAATATAAGTGGACACCCGGTATATATTATAAAAATTAAAAATTTTTGATTATAAATCTTCTGATTGTATGTATATAATTTCCTCTGCTGCACATTCCTCTTGCAGCTCTTGCAACATTACCAACGTACGCATTTTAGCTTTTGTTTGCGCATGCCTTGGTAATTCTTTTATGGAAATGGCAATGCTGTCAAAAAAATGGTCTATATCATCTTTTTTTTGTGTGGTCGAAATTGCCTCCAGGAGAATCTGCCGTTCATTTTTTGAGCTTTGCAAGAGCCCCATCATGGCTTTCCGGGAAGGCGTCTTCAGTACCGATCCAGAAGGTGTACTGGTCCCACTAGTACCAGCTATGGCCCTGTCTCCTGCCGAAGAGGGTGCACTAGTCCCACTAGTCTCACTCTCTTCAATAATAGTTTTCCCACTAGTCGAAGTCCCACTCTCTTCAATAATTTGTTGTTCTTCCTCCTCCACATATTCGGCGTTTGGTTCCTCACCTAAATTTCCCATTGTAGTTCTTTCTTCAGAAACATTGTCTAGGAAACCTAGGTAAGGAGTCAAATGCCAAAGCTTTCTTTTTTTGGGAACAGCGGAACCAGTTTTAAATTTGCCTTCCCTTTTAAGGCACTTCCAAGTATCCCTAATGGACCTCCACCGCTTTTTGCAGTCTTCCCCTACAAGATTAAAAATAGTTATTAAAATGTGCATAATTTAATACATTTTTAATTTATTTATTTATTAATTTATTAAATGGTAAAACCTTTTTTTTACAATCATACATAAAATACTGAAATAGAACATACAGAAATAGTTAAAAGACTAGAACAAATAACTAAAAAGTATTACAATATTTGTCAATACAGTGTAACACATGGTTAGGTATTGGAAATTGTATAATATACTTTAAGATAGATAATGAATATTTACAATTATAAAATTGATAGTTTATTTATTTAATTACAGGCAAGCCCAATTCAAAAAAAGATTAATTACAAACAAAATATTACAAAGAAAAAAATAGTGTCAACACAAAGAACAAATGTTACAATATGTATTAGATAACTAAGCTATTAACACATTGCGTGCCACGCTAAAATTCAGGATACTACTCGCAGGGACCACATATCCACAGCCATGAAAGTTAGTCATAGGTGTATATCAAAAATGAGTGACGTGGCCCTGGCAAAATATCTGTGTCTCTCATATATGAGCGACACGGCAAGCAATGTGTAAACAAAGAATGTGAACGTTAACAGAAGGGTACTGCCCTGTAATGCTTCAGCATAGGATTTTGTGCACCTACTGAGTAGGTGCATGTTGCCTGATAATGACTACGGTATTTTCAAGGGACAAATAAACGTGACCATCTGTTCCATTCAAACTCTTCTTCTACGAGAGTATATATTCTTTGCTATTCAGTTGAAGGAAAAAAAGACAAGAGACACACAATATAAAAAACAAACAATGGTTGTAAAGGAAGAACGGTTTGTTTCAAGGTACCTACAATAATACCACACACTTGCAAAAATGCAAACAAAATGAAGGAAATAAATGAATTGCCTATAAGAAATAAACATAACCCATTACAATATATTGTAAGGCAGATAATGAATATTTACAATTGTAAAATTGATAGTTGTAAAGGAAGAACGTTTAACAGTTTGTTTGAAGGTACATACAATAATACCACACTTGCAAAAATGCAAACAAAATAAAGGAAATAAATAGAATTGCATATAAAATGTAAACATGACCCTTCAACCACGTGCATCTTCTTTTAGGATTTACAATATTTTATTTATACTCAGTAGTTTTATTTATTGGTGTGGTGTGCTACAAAGCACTGACTGCGTTCACCAGATGCAAACACACTGGCTGCATTCAGCAGAAAACTGCGATGACTAATCGATTACTTAGGCTACGGCTCCACGGGCGGGAAATTGACGCTAGCAGTAGCAGTAAAATGAATTTAAGGTTCCGCGGAACGGAATAGGGATAGCCGAACTGTACCGACTACAGGACTTGTGCGTAGTCGGTTCAGTTCGGCTATTCCCATTCCGTTCCGCGGAACCTTAAGTTCATTTTACTGCTACTGCTAGCGTCAATTTCCCGCCCGTGGAGCCGTAGCCTTAGCTATGTGTAATCGCTAACGATTCTTCTGAATGGTATACTTTCATGTACATACGAAATAGGTTATGACAACTGTCACATTTTTCAAAATGATTTGCAAATACGTGAAAGACACCTCAAGAACAGAAATGAAAATTATTATAGAATGGTAATTTATCGATAACCCCGTTTAATTCATACATA
Source organism: Diabrotica virgifera virgifera (assembly GCF_917563875.1). Taxonomy (NCBI): domain Eukaryota; kingdom Metazoa; phylum Arthropoda; class Insecta; order Coleoptera; family Chrysomelidae; genus Diabrotica; species Diabrotica virgifera. Next base: position 132,264,741 of record NC_065447.1, on the reverse strand, counting down.
GCCCCGTATTCATAGTCGGTACTCAACCCGTACTTGAGGTCGTGCTCAGCCAAGTCGAACTGGGAGAGATTAAATGTCCAGCAAACGACGGCACTGTTGCCAGATTTACCTTTTTCCTTTTAGCGGGAATTTTAAAATTAGTCTAATGCCACTTTGATTTTAAAAGAGAGTTCGTATTCTTAAATTTTAATATAACCTTACTTTTACAAGTAATTAGGATTATTTTATTTACATGTAAATATTGAAACAAGTATTGTACTATGTCATAATTTAAAACTCATGTTGCAGTGTTTTGAAAAAAAAAATGAAGCTCAAAAGAAATATACAGTACAAATTATTTTTTAATGGGAATGGAAATTTACGATTTCAAAGGTGAAAATGTGTTGGGATAGTATAGATGGACACTTTTTTATTTTAGTATTAAGTGGTTACATAATTATTCAGAATATTAATAAAATTACTAGTAATTTGAATTAGTTTTAATATGTATTATAATAGTATTATTTCTCATCATGTATCTGGCTAAATAGCTAAGTGCTAAAGCCGCAAAATAAAAAAAATTGAAAAAAACATTCTTAGTGTCCTAGCACCTTTACTTTGCCTGGGGGCGAGGCGAGTTAATAAATTCTATTTTCTTATTGCAGTCATTTTGTGACGGCTTAAGAAGTTACATAAATGATGTCTTTAGGCTGTGAAATTTTAACCGTAGAAAGACATCTTTATGACTTGTATTTACATGATATAGGGCTTTTCACTCAGTCATTTGTTTCGAGCTTCTGTCATGTGTTGTCTAATATTAATATATCTATGTCATATGTTATTGATATTGCCAATGATACAAACCAAAGACATATGATGTAGATATATTAATATTATGTGACACTTGACTGAAGCTCGAAACAAATGACAATCGATGAAAAGCCCTATTCAATAGGGTATTTCATTCAGTCATTTGTTTCGAGCTTCTGTCATGTGTCACATAATATTAATATATCTACGTCGTACGTTATTGGTATATACCAATGATACAAACCAAAGACGTATGATGTAGATACATTAATATTATGTGACTCATGACAGAAGCTCGAAACAAATGACAATCGATGAAAAGCCCTATTGGCGTCTGCATATCAGGATCCGGTAATACTATATTATTTATCTATGATCAGGATATTGCTAGGTGTACACAAGTAAACAACACTTTTTTGATTAAAAGGTTTATTTCATTAAATCAAAACTTACATGGATACAATTTAAATAAGATATTTTTTCTATTGAAGGCAATATAATATAAGATATATATTTTAGTATAACTCTCCTACATTAACAAGCTTTAACACATTCAGTGGCCATGACGTATGGGTAGCATCACGAAGGTTTTACGGAAGGTACTGACGACACATAAGTTATGTGAGTAGTACTGTGTAACTAAATAAATGATTTAAGTATGTGGTACCAGCCAAGTGGAGCTTGTTCGAGATGGGCACCAAACATGTTAATCTGGTCATGCACAGAGACTTATACTATAATATGTTACATCTCATATTGCTCACTATTGTAATGAGTGAGCCTGCATACACGAACTATAATATATTATTATGGTTCGGTGTATGCAGGCTCACTCATTACTAGGTACTGTAGTGAACAATATGAGATGTAATATTATGAGATATACCTATTATATATTATGGTATAGCTCTCCATGAGTGCCAAGTTTTAAACTTAACTGATAACAACTAATGGATACCCTTTTATCCAAAATTTTATGAAAATTTTGAATGGTCATATTGGTATTAATTCCACAACCCCTTCCTATAACAATAGGCCCATTGTTGGATGTTATTGCAGTAGTTCTACTGGAAATACTTACTAAAATTGTATGTATCTGCATCACTTAGAAGTCTACCCAAAAAGCTATTAATACTCTCTAAACCATCATTAATACATCTTGTATACATAATAGGATTTTTTTCAGAATCAGATATTTTATTAAGATTTACTTAGCATGCCCTATTTATGTGCCAGGCACTTAACAGTCTATTAGGAGCAATACCCATTACATTTGACGAGGCATTGTAAAAGGTGTCGCTTATGCCTGATATGAAAACATTTGACTATACATATAATACCAACACAGACATGTATTTAAAAAAATTGGTAAATTAAAGTAGGTATCTTTTCTATTTGAAAATAAGAAAGCAGTACAAAATCCATTCCCAAATTCATCTTTTACTAATACTGTCATAAGTTCAAAGTCATAGGAATTGAGCCCATGAGTTCCATCGATTGCGATAAAGGATTTACCAAACTTTTGGCACAGTATTAAGGAACATAAGACAAAAATCATAAATGTTAAATTCATAATGAATATCCATTAGTATGCCCTGTTGTTTGTAAAATAATATTGGACATGAGTCTGTAAGCATTCAACCCAAAAATAAACACTGGTTGCATCATCATTGTACATATACCCATCTTTCAAATCAATGCCATAAGAGAGTTTAATGTTTGTGATATCTTTTCTTGTAAGTAAATCAATTCTTTTTAATTCGCCTCCTATGCTATTATGCTATCCTGTACAGTCTGAAGTTTACTAAAAAAGTAAAATATAGGTATAGGATACTCAAACACACTAGTTTGAAATTGTAAACTCTAGTAAATATTCATGAGTAATATTTAAAAAGTGGTTTAGTGGTAACATTCTTGTTTTAAATTATATTGTGTATATCGATGGCGGAAAGGCAGGACCTCATAATATAGTCTGTTCTCTAAACTCAGACGCAACTTTCTAGATATTTTAATCGGTAATTTTGCCAATTGTAGTAAGATTGCCAAAAAATAATTACTAAATAGTTAATAATCACTAAATAGTTAGTAATTTTGCAAAGTTCTGCAAAATTGGCAAAGAACAAAAAAATTATCGACTAAAATATCTAGCCAGTTGGGTCTGAGTTTAGCGAACCGACTATAACTGAAAAATTTGTATAAAATGAGTTACTTCGGTTTTCGCTTTAGAATAAGTGTATCAGCACCTATTAAACAGCTTTTAGAGCTGGGAAAGCCTTTTGGAAGCCTTCCGGAAACTTTCCCAGCTGTAATCGCTGTTTAATAGCTGCCGATACACTTATTCTAAAGTGAAAAGTGAAGTAACTCATGTTATAAAAATTTTTCAGTTACGAAGTGCTGCCTTTCCGCCGTCGATATGCAAATATTTTACTTACATTTTTGAAGAAAGTCTCAAAATAAACTTTGAAGAGATATTTATCTGATTTTGGTATTTATGTAAGTGCTCTACATCATCCTCATGCCCATAAAATAGTTTCAATATTTTTAGATACTATTATTCGACTAGTACACCAAATAAACATTTTGCAGGATCCTTGGGATTTTAAAGCTTTCTCTATCTTGTTTTGTAAAATAATTTTTTGAGGATCACATACATATACAGTGGAACCCCGTTAACTCGGATTAATTGGGACCGCGGCCGATCCGGGTTATCGAAAATCCGGGTTAGCCGGAGAAAATGGTAAAAATTAATAAAATATGGTATGCTTACAGATAAACTCCGTTATAATTGTCACACAGACACTGGTAAACCACGTTCGCATTCCACACAAAACCACACATACAAAGCGTCGTCAAAAGTCTCATTCTTAGCTTTATTAGCTTTGCACCGATTGTCCAAACTGTCTTTTGTTATCATTTTGAAAAAAAAAAAATCTTCGATTTTAGTTCTATTTTTCTTCCAATCCGATACTGTAGATGTACCGACACCATAATATAATGCTGCAAGATTCACCTTTATCAATTCTACTTAATGCTTCTACTTTCTTTTCCATTGTCACTACAACATTTTTACGTTTTGTTGCCCTTATAGACAAAAGACACGCAAACACAAAATCTGAATAAATTTACGAACGATTACAAAACACGACTTTACTACACACAATACCGTCTCTGATGTTATGTTACATATTTAATAATAGTGATGACTAAGACCATTGTTAAAAAAAGAATTTTAATAGTCTTTTCTAAACAATGTTTCAACTAAGACAGTTTCAAATAAAGGATAATACAGGTGCCTGTTGTTTTCGACAATGAATGTGGTGTGCCATGAGTAATTTTTACTATGGTATATGTAGTTCAATCCGGTTCCATTATCTCTCAAATATATTACATAGAGTTGGTACAAAACCTCGTGAACCTTGAAAATGCGTATGTATAACCGAAATAAAATGAAGCCAAAAACATACGACTATTTTATTTGCTGCGAATTGCGCGACAGGGTCCCATCTGCACCCTGATATTTTCAGTAATGTCGGATTCATCAATCGTTTCGTTCGTATATTGACGTCACCAAATGAATGAATTAGGTTCACGAAATTTTGTAACAGCAGTACATTTTTATTGTTGAAATGTTTGTCTGATAAAAATCGGTCCGGGTTAGCCGGAGTTCCGGGTTATCGGGGGCCGACTTATCGGGGTTCCACTGTACATTTATAATAGGATGTTTCATGTTCTTGTACTCTTGTTTCTCTTCCTGTGCCATCCATACAGTGCAAATCTAAAAAAACAACATAACAGGTGATTACATGGGCAGTTATACTACTTACAGCTTACTTTGTATCTAATCTATTGTCTAGTATTACTCTATTAGTATCTACCTACATAAAACTTTTGAAATCTAAATTTTGGATATCAACATCAACCTTAATACTTAAAAAATAAATAATAATGTGGTTACGCCCGGTTTCATAATCAGTTAAAGTGGACTTTAAATTTTAAGTTGGTACCTTTATCAATGCAATTCATATGGGTAAAATGTCAACCTTAAAGTGAACTTTAGTTAATAGGGAGTTTTTGTTGCTACGTAACGTACGCATCTCCGTATACGTAAAGCAACTAACGTGTCGTAGAGGATGAATGTTAAAATAGGTAGTTTTTGTAACTGCCTTAACGTAACGTAAAGCAAATCGTAAAGTCATTTTTAAATTCCGTTGACATTCAAAAAAATAAAACAATGTTCACACAATATACAATTAATATACAAATGTAAAAAAAGATAAATGAATGATGAAATTGTATGGTTTTAATTGCTTCTATTTAAATATAAAAATATTATTAGGTTAAAAATTTTTTATTTTTGTTTATACCTACTTTTTAGTTGTAAATTATTGTATACCTACATCAGAATTCCAGTAGGTATAATGTAAATAGTGTGGTAATATTTATTTGAAAATTTTACTGAAACTAGGTCATTTGTTTATCTAGTTATTAATTGTGGTGATCACTGTATTTCTTAAATTAATACAAGATTTGTTTGTTTTGCTTTATTAATAGACAACTTAAAAACAATAAAATTTTAAATCTATTATGAAGTTCCAATTACAAACACAGAATAATTTTACTCAAATAGACTAAACCAATAATAACCAATATAACCTTAAAATGTTTATAAACGGGTAGTACGCTGATGAAATGTTCATTTGGTAGGTAATCGGTCAAGATCCTCGTGTGCATTCGGTGACTTTCGGCTCGATAGGGATGCGTATGAACCTAACGTACCAGCCCGTGACCTTAGGTAATACGTATCGCGATACGGGAGTTCAACCATTAATGCGCAAGCGTATATGTCAAAAAGATGCGTTACGTTTACGTATTTGTGTGCACAAAAACTCCCTAATGTTCACTTTAAGTTGATTATGAAACCGGGCATTAATCTCTCCCAGTCGAACTTACGGTAGCGTCGTACTCAAGTTTTCGTTCTGTTTCATAAACGATACTTCGGGTTTTCTCGGGTAAGGTTGTGCTCAAGCATTGAAATTGACATAGGACACCAAATAAAATGCAGAATCTGTCATGTCAATCATCTTTGACTTTGCAATATTTTTATTTACATAATTTGTTTTTTGAAAATAAATTATTTAAATGCTTAAGTTAAAGAAAATTTATTATATGGGTGGGAAGATAACATTTTTATTTTTTCTAATTCAATAATGTGCTATTATTTCAGAGGTTATTGGTAATCGGTATATCCGTAATCTCTTATAGTTTTCATTATTATTTGTGTTTGTGATAAATGATTGCATTGTAAATTTGGATCTTTAAAACAATGGTTTTATGTAAATAAAAGCCCTAACCTACATGTAAATAATGTTCTGTTTATACTTATGTTAATATAAATATACCTATGTATCTATTTTTATTTTGGAGTTAATGTAGGTATTCAAGATAAATGTATGATATTGAAAACATGAATCTGTTTTAAATTCCAAATGTCAATGCTATTTGTGGATATTGATAATAGAGAGATATCGCAAATGCATTTTTATCGCACGCTAATAGCGGAATACGCTATTTTGACATGTACGCAAGCGCAGAATGAATGTTACGCTAATACCGGATAGCGTGTCCCGCTATTTAGGTTGAAATAAGGGACGGTAATAACGTTAACGCTAATTTGACATTTGGGATGAAACATAAAAATAATGTATAGAATACAAATTTTATAAACTAAATACTGTGAATCATCTTATGTTGAGAAATACGTGCACTTTTATTTTGTCTACAATAGACTACTTTTTGTGGTTAGGATATTATTTATTCAGATATTTTATATTATTTTTATACTAACCATTAAAATTAAAATGCATGTCAACCAGCTCAATATCCAAATTCATTTTTCAAAAACAAACAATTACAGTATTCCTCAAAATTAATTTCTAGGTTACATTGTAATACCAAACGTCGGTTGTCATAATAACGTTAAGCCCCGCCCCAGAACATTTGCGATAACTCTCTTGTTGCCTGTGCTGAAATAGAACGTTATACGTTATTTACGTCTTGACACGATATTATCGTTTGCATTTGCGATATCTCTCTATTACCCCACTAAAAATGACAAAATAGTGTGATATTACTTTATTTTTGTTGGGGAGTAATGGGTACTAATCAAATATTCAAAGAACATAGAGAAAACACTAGGAGATACCCTTTATTTCTCACTGAAAGGAAGGAAAAACTTTGGTGCTTGATAGTATGTACCTACCGTTTTATTAGGTTTGTTCTAGCATCAGTTTCAAACGGTTTGAAACCATCAGCGAATAGTGGACCAGCGTGAGTAGAGGGGATAGCACTGGTGACTATTATGTTTTCTCACTGGCCAACTGTTTGCTGGTGGTTTCTGACTAGTTTGACTGTTTGCTAGAACAAACCTATAATGGTGTCAGCTTTCTTCTGTTTATATACTTCATCAGACTTAACACTACAAAACAAAGAACTAACGAACAAACCATGACATTGGAACATAATATAAAATGCAATTTACAATTTCCGTGGGAATAAGTCACAATTTAAGTTTGAAATTAAATTTATTTGATGTTTAAATTTTTAAAGACAAATCACATGCTATGATTTTTCTGATGGATATTCTTAAGTTAAATTTGATTTTATGTAATCGAATGAACTATCTTTCAATAAAATCGTCCCTTGTCAATATGAATGAGTCAGATAAATTTAAATTATTAGAAGGATTTTGTACCAAGCACCAAAAACAATATTGATATAAAATATTAACAATCTTACCCAAATAACAGCACAAAAGTATATATTTGTGAATATTACCCCAGTATAACAAAATACTGTGATATTACTTTATTCTTGGTGGGGAGTAATGGGTACTAATGAAATATTATTCGAAGTATGTACATAGAGAAAACACTGGGAAATCTCCTTTATTTCTTACTGAGCAAATAAAACTCTGGTGCCTAAATCCACTAAAAATTTCTTACAATACTTTTCTTTTCTAGATGTCTACTTTCATTTCATCTTTCTTATTTATTGTCCAATTGTCACAATCATATGAAGCCACTGGTCAAATGCCTGTTTCATATATTACCTACATATTTGAATTATAGCTGCCCTACATACATTTTTGACTTCAATCTTATACCATTGTTCTGCTTCCTTTTCTTCTTATTGTGCTGTCTTCTAACGAAGGTTGGCAATCACTTCTTTAAACAGTTCTCTATCTTTTGCAATATGAAATATCTGTTCAACGCTGAGGTTAGTGCAATCTCTGATATTCCTCAGCTATGCTTCCTTTTAGAAGTATGTTTTATATTTCTTCTTCCTTCTTCTATATTTATCAATTATTGTCACTCCCAAACACTTGAATTGAAATGCCAAATACTGGAATTTTCAATTCTGCACCTCGGAGGTAAACTACACTATGTTGACATGGTGTTATTTTAAACAAGTTCCTTTAATCCACTTATTTTATTAGTTGGATTATACAAATTGGTAATGTATTATCATTAAAATATGGTCATATTGACTTTCAACCAATTATGGGATATATCACATCTTTATTAACATTCTAAGTGCTCGAAATGACATAGTGTAGTTTACCTCAGAGGTCCAGAATTGTGTATCCCTTTGTTCCTGTTTTTAGTGTGACAAATTTATTCTATTTTATCTCTCCACACATTTCAATATATTTTGTTCTGGTTTCGTTTGTAGACATGCATTTTCTTTCTTCACCTTTCAAGTTCCTAACAAACTTCAGTTTTTTCTTATTAAGACAACAATGTCATCTGCATAAATAGTATGGGCCATTCCACGAACATACACCTGTTTTGGATTACTTCGACAACGAATATTTTACTGTGCAACATAAGAAGTACGAAAGTAAATGGCGCTAATAATTATTCCAATAAACAACAATGTAATTTGCAATTTACTTTCGTTCTTCTTATTTTGTACAGTAAAATATTCGTTGTCGAAGTAATCCAAAACAGGCGTATGTTCGTGGAATAGGGTATATATTGCTGTTTACATGCATAATTAACTTTATAATTGGTAAGGAAAGGTTTAACACTTATTTAAAAGGAGGGAAACTCATACTCATTTATTTTAAAATAAAATATAAAAATACATATTGAGAAATAAAATAAAAAGAATGTAAGTATCTAACATAATACAAGGATTCAATAATAATAATATATAGGAATCAATAATATATTCTCAGAATAAATAAACAAATTCCAGTTGAATGTAGAACAAGAGAAAGACACAAAATTACTTTCCAGTTTAGCTCTTGGATCTGCTAATGAACTTGGATCAAATATTAAGATGTCTTGATAAGTGTTCTTGAAAAACAATATACATAATCTCCCTTCGAGAACCTGTACATTAGGAAAATGGGCAACCTCATAAAACTGGTTATATTCCTCTAAGTAGCATACAATCTTTGTTGTTAAGTTAATGCTCTGATGAAATTCAATATTAAAACTCCATTGGATTTTAGATATAATTTTATCACGAATTTGTCCGGGCGATTTTCTTCTTCAACACAATCAATAAACTCTAAAAATTCTTCAACTTCTTCATACATTTTTTATTGTAATTAGAAAAACGAAAAATATGGATTGGAAGTAGAACTGAATTGGAAAAAATTAATATTCAATCGAGATTCAAACATAAACAAACAAAGTTAGGTTAGAAACGCATACATAAGGTAGGTCTATCTATGGAGACCTGTAAGAAGGAGTGGAACATAGAAAAAAGTGTTGTCTGATTTGGTAGAATGCGATCTTATCCTTCAAAAAATATGTCACGTATTTCAGCACCTGGGAAATTGGAAGGATACTACAAATCTGGCCTCCACATAAGTGGTCTGTAGCTTCAACATGATAGGTGTGAAATTTTAAACGTTCTTGCTGTTGATTGGATAGGAAGGGTAGCGTTATCTAGCCTCCACGCTAGGTACACCATAGCCTCCATACGGTACTTCCAATATTTAATATTATTTTATTAAAGTGGCCAATAAAGGTAAAACACAAACAACTTTTGTTTCTTAATTATTTATTTATACAATAATGTGACATTTTACATAGAAATATTAGTATTTAATTTCGATTAAATATATGTTTACTTGTTGAATTTATCGGCTGCACACAACAGCTGATCGGCCATTAGACCCAACAACAAAACGCGAAATAAAATGTGTATTTTAAAACTGTTGGATAAACAGTACCTACAATCAGAAAAACTTACCTTTAAAAAGGTACTCGATTATGAAATAACAAAAATATCAAAAAACACGACTGAATATCAGCTTTTTATGGTAACACAAACACAAACCAAACACCAAACACATCACATCATGACCGACCATATAAAATAAGTGAACGACAACGAACGAACGAACACGAACACAGATTACAGATTCACAGATAGCGCACGATTTGTCAAAAGTCATGTTCGACCAATCACAATGCCGACATCAGCGCCTCTGACTAAACGGAAGGAAAATAAATACGATTACATGTTTTTTATTAGAGTTAGCGGGGCATGGAGTGGAAACGCAATGCATCGTTTGTGGGCTAACTTTTCAACATCTAATTCAACTTTCAACAATCGCCGCTAGAGGCGCAAGTGTTCGAATAGGTGCTACAAATACATTAGCTCTTATGGACTTATTTAATATTTAACTCATTTTATTTTTGTTTTTAGCGTAATTAGACATTAATTTATTGGTGGATTGTAGCTGAATATGTTTTATGCCAAAAATAAATTATTTTAACCTTATAACATATCGACGTGTGGTAAAAAGTGTATTCTTTTTATACCATTGTAGATGGAGATGTGACTTCAAATTTAAATTTGTCATTACTTTAATATGTAGGACAGCTTATTTTGAAGCGGAAATATTTTGTCACATTATCTAACTGCCACGTTATATACCAATGGTATTTCAACTGCAAATTGATTTTTTAATATCTTTGTAACTGATATCAAAAAGTTTGTTAGTTGAAAAAATTGACAACTGTACGTAATTGTTTTTAAAAAGTTTAAAAAGTTATTTAAATAATTTGAAGTTTATTGATAATTTTTTTTTAATTATTCTTTTTATCAAAATTTAAACTGCTTTTTCTTTTGAATACTTCATTTATCTATATTCTGAAAGCTTACCTATCAGATGTTTAAATTTAGTTAATAAAAATATATGTCTATAAACTACGCAGCCGATAGTCTGACTTTTATAAAATTAATGTTAATTTTTGTGAAATATTTTGTCTCAAAAAATGCATTGTTTCGACAGAGAAACTTTCCAAGATCCTCCTACTATTATCACTATAATTTTCAGGTTAAAATAAAAACCAATAGGCACAAATTTTATTTACACAGAAGGAAATAACATACAAACGAATAAACCAGTGATATGGGAGGGAGACTCCCTCCCATATCACTGAACTAAACCAAACAACAAGAGCTGTCAATAGTGTCAATGAGACGCACAACATGGCCGAAGTGATCCCATCCTCTCTTTCCTTGTCTAAGATCCCATCTACCACACCACATGTCATATCCCCTCCCTCCCATATCACTGGAATAAACCATGGTACAATAAACTTTCGGCAGGTATGGCACGTAATATTCCAAAATCGTTCGCTTTCGCGCATGACGTAGTAAAGATCTTTCTTCACGCAATATTTGAACGTAGTTTTATAGGGGACTTTTTAATTATATTTTTTTAATATAATTTGGCTAATTTAATTATAGTAATTATACTACATTCGCTCTCGCGAGATTTTTTTTGACACAGACGTTAGTAATTTCTTTTTTGAAAAATTCAGTTGTCAGAAGTGACTGGGAATTACTACAAAACCAACGCACCTGCTCATATCCAATATTATTAATAGTAAACAGACATAAAAATAACATAAACCTTACGCCAATCAATATTTATTTATTTAAACCATTATAATGTATTGATAGCAAATGAGAAAATTATTTATTGCACAAAATAAAAATATTTTGTAGAAATAAACTTCACAAAATTTTATGAGATTAGTAGACACTCCCACTATTTCTAATAATTCTTCTTTTTTTAATGAAAGATTAAGTTGATTTGAGTTGATTTTAGCAGTTAATAGTGCGAGGTAGGAATTTTTGTGTTGTACGTTTCCTATTCCGAATGTCTCAAAAAAAATCTCGCGAGAGCGAATGTAGTATATAAAGAAATGATAAAGTTGTGTTATTATAATATGTAATAATAAAAAATATTTTGTAGCTAATTTAATTTTGTTGATTTTCGGGTAGTTATTTTACCGAGGTTTTGAAACTGATATTTTAGAAACTTGTTATTTTCTTAGCATAGATATCCATTATAAAACATTTTTTAATTATTATTTGTTTATTATACATACAGGTTGATCAAGTGGTATAGGAAAGGCTGCAAATATGGGCTGGTCTTGTAATATGGGCTAGGTGGGTTTCACAGCTATTCGTTGCAGATCTCTACATTTTGTCTATTGCAAACGGTATTTGACGAAGTTAAACTATCACCGTAGCGATGGCACCACTGTGGTAGATATTTCACAGTTTATAATAATTGTTTGTCGGTTGGTGCGAGTGTCAAAACTTTTTCGAGTAAGTTGATAAATTCCAGTATTTAAAAATAAACACGAATTTCAAAAAAACGTCTGTGTCACGTTGAAGCTCTATTATTAGTCTTTGATATATGCTAATGAGTTTTCTTCAAATTGTCTGCTTTTAGACATAACTTCTTTTGTTGTGCAAAGCAAGCGTGTTTACAATATGGGCTATGCCTCTGTTTTCATTATGGGCTAGTGGCCCATATTTAGAACAATGTAGCAATGTAGGCAAAACGAAGTAGGAAGAGGCAAAGAAAAAAGAAAAGGAAAAGAAATAAAAAAAGGAAAACGTAAGCAGCTCTTACCAAAGTCACAAATAACGAGGATGAGGAGGAATATGTGCCTGCAGATGATGAGAGCGATTACAATGAGTTTCCTTCTACACAGCCTCCACAAGACGCAGCTGACGTAACGTGTATGTTTTGCGAAGCACTTTTTTCATAGGATAATCTTGGTGAAATATGGGTCATGTGCTTATGTTCCATTTGTGGGTGCATAACGAGTGCGCTGGGGCCGAAAAAGAAGAATATGTGTGTGACTTTTCCAAATAGTTTTAGCCTATGAGTTATTTAATATATTTTTTGTATTTTAGATAATAAAATATATTTGTCACGCATTTATCTCATTTCACACAAATTTAAGACACATTTTTCGAGGTAGCCCATATTTAGGATCATTATTCAAACGGCGCAAAAGTACAATTTTTCATTATTTATACATTTAAAACAGTTGTATATTTTTTAATCAATTTGAAATCTTTTTAAACAATAAGTAACTAAATGTAGGTATTCTTGCATACCTTTGTAAATAAAATAAAATTTTTATTCTTTTTTTACAAAGAAAAATAAAATGGGTAGCCCATATTTGCATCCTTTCCTCTACTCCAGAGTTCGATATTCCAATTGTTTAAAGATACAAAAAAAGGAATATCCTCATAAAAATGGGTTAAGTATAGCTACAAATTTTAAAATTATTTTCAAATACAGGGTATCCCACTTCTTAATTTGGTAATGATCACTTTATAATTTAAGTACTCAAAATTTGTAGCTATATAATAAACTAAACACAAAATCGAAATAAATAATTATAATGTTGTTCTGAAGCTATTTCCTTGTGGCATTTTTATGATTAATTATTTATATGGGAAATAAGCCACAATTAAAATGAAAAAATTTTTTTTTTTCATTTTAATTGTGGCTTATTTCCCATATAAATAATTAATCACAAATAATTATAAAGTAAACTTTATTTAGATCGGATGAGCTAGCTGGCCATCGAATATGAGCACAGCGACGTCATGCAATATTACACAATGTATTATATGAAATCTTTTATAATTTTGACAGTTAAAATTATCTTGGTTTTGTTTAAATATACGTTCGAAGGAAAATTAAAAACTAGATAGATTTATTCATGTAAATTTCTACATTATTACATTCGTTAAACATAAACTATATAAAAATAAATAAAAACGAATACATAGTAAAATTTCCATTCATTATTCATCTAACATTCTTCTAACAATCATAGAGAATTACTACTCAATTCAGATATACATGAGACAGATATTCATCAACAGCGGTGAATAGCCTTTAACACTACGTTTAAATGATAGGGTAGGTGGGGGCAAAGGTACGCATTTTCTAAATTTTCATCTCTAGTGAATCTCCTAATGCTTGAACTGGCACAGAGTATAGATGAAAGTGAAATTGATACATTTTATAATCATATTAGGCAAATGGAAATTCTTCAATATTATTTTTGTAGTGTTGATAACTTTTTGAAAAAAAATTGTAAATGCGGACCTTTGCCCCACCCAATGGGGCAAAAGTACGCACGTGCGTACTTTTGCGGGTTTTAGACATTTTGCAATTCAGACAAAATTAGCTGATAGAATATCAAGCTCAACTTGATATTCACTTTGAAGATTGACTTGAAACATGCATTTGCCAAGTCTACCTCACTGGGGGCAAAGGTACGCACTGCGAACGTTTGTCCCATTTCAACGTTCGCAGTGCGTACCTTTGCCCCATTTGTGTGAGTACTTTTGCCCCATCCGGCAACCAATAATATATCTAACTTCAATATGAAACTATGCACATATGAACTTCAAACTGTTATGTAGAAGAAGACTTCTAACAATAAATTTTCAACATGCCTAACCAATAATAATCTGAGTTTGAAAGATTAAGAATTAGAATCAATCAATTTTTAAGAAAAATTAGATCAAAAGGTACAAAAATAATTTTCACCGTATTTTTGTTGTTGTGTTCGCCCTGATTGCGCCAAAGTTTCTCATCCAATGCTACTGAGTAGTACAAACATATGCCACAAGATGTTGTCGCCAACATATATGAAGTTACTGAAAAATGTAGGTGCGTACCTTTGCCCCGTGCGTACTTTTACCCCCCCCTACCCTAACTGTTTATAATAAAGAATTCTGGGTCTTCGTTAATCTACAAAATGGAAGACATATCATCATCATCATTGGCTCTACAACCCATGGTGGATCTTGGCCTGTCCTAAAATTAGCTTCTACTCCTTCGCCTTGGTTTTCCAATTTCGTATTCTTAATTTAATTCTCTCTGTGGCCTAGCCATCTGTTTATTTTTATAGACCTACCCATACGAGGCTCAAATTATAGCTTCTACCGTCTCGAGGATTGTACGTCCAAAACAGCTTAACCGTTCTTAATCACTTTTTGTCATTGTCCATCTTTTTGACTAGTGAGGACGGGCTTGATTAGAGTTCTGTATATCAATATTTTTGTTTTTTTTGTGACTATGTTTGATGTTGTTTCTTTAATCCATAGTACTTTCTATTTGCTAGATATATACATCTGTTAATTTCTGCAGTTACTGCATCACTTTGGTTGATTTGTGAGCCTAGATAACTTTTTTACGAAATATATGTTCCAACCGTGATACCTTCGGGTTTTTCTAATGACAGTAGTAGGTAGCGGGTCCAATGGAAATTCGTTTTAGTACTAAGCACATTCTAGTCTGGTCCAAATGTCGAGCTGCCAAACACCCACCGATGATTATTTAACATTCATCGGATGTCTGGTGGATTTCTACTTCTATTATTGTATTTTAGGAAATAAAAAATAAATTTTTAAAGGAACTTTATTTCATAATACATTAATTTATTATTTTAATAATAATGAAATACCATAAGCTCAAGAGATCAACACAAAAGGATCACCTGAAATTTGTCACAATTAGTTAATTTGATATTAACACACCAATTCGCAAAACTTCCCAATAATTTCTGTAACCAAATACATACAATAATCAGAATGATATAGATCTAGAATAATTCGAAATAATTTTATGTCATGTGCATATGCCAAAGACTTCACAATCAGTCAATGATCTGATAGCATCATCAACAAAAGCTGCAAAGCGAATAGGTACCAAATTGGCATCTTGGACCACTCCAGAGGAAAGTATTCAGTTGAAGTAAAACCCTTCAGTTTGACACACAAAGATCAGTCTTGCATATAACTTTTCAATCAGTAAAGAAGTTTGCCACACACTCCAAAAAATTTCAGTTTATGCAATAAAAGGCAATGATCTACCCTTTCAAATTCTTTAGACAAGTCAGTATAAACGTACCCATCCGAGAAATTCCAATGCATTTATAATGTAATCAGGGTAATAACTAGTAGATTAGTAGAAGTTAAACAATCAGGCAGGAAACCATGCTGACCAGTATGAAGCTGGCTCTTCAGATTAACTGTCAAAAATTCAGTTACTGAACCCTCAAAAATTTTAGGAATAGCAAAAAGAATTGATGGAATAATAATAAGAAATATATGATTTATCACCCGATTTGTATATGAGCAAAGACTCTTAAATTGTCATAGAAAATTACTTTTGTTCAGAAATTTATCAAAATCAGCCACAGAGGTCTAATGTCACAAATTTTAATAGGTAAGGAGTGAATATGGTTGTGTGTGACTGACTATGGCTCTATGACTCCATTTGTATAGACAGCAAGAACAGGGATTGTGACGACTGTGTGTGAACAATTGATTGTGGCTTACTAAAACCAGAATCATTCAACTTCATGCAATATGGAATATTAAAATTATTTCTCTTACAATTAAACAAATTCTAAAAAGATATATTGTAATTTAGCGATTCCAATATAAATTTGGCTAAATAACATCAGGTATGCAGATGACACCATAGTATTTTCGGACAACCTAGAAAACCTATAAGTCCTTATGAACAAAATCATGTATTCCGGTTAACAATATGGACTGAATATAAACGTAAAGAAGACAAAACTTATGATCATTAGCAAGAAAAAGATAGATAACACAACATCAACTAAACCCCTGTAGAAAGAGTGATGCACTACAATTACCTTGGCACCATAATTGAAAAATGGACCAACAACCAAGAGATAAGAGCACACATCAGAAAGGCTAGATCCACCTTCAACTGAATGGGGGGGGGACCTTCTTTAAGAGACACAAACCCTCGCTTGGCATGAAAGTGAGAATACTGCGATGTTACGTTTTTTCTGTCCTTTTTTATGGTGTTGAATTGTGGACCTTGATCGAAGATAAGTGCAGAAAATTGGAAGCATCTGAGATGTGGCTGTACCAGAGAATATTTAAAATTCCGTGGCTGACCGGGTCACAAATGAGGAGGTCCTCCGAAGAATGAAAAAGAACAAAGAGGTAGTGACCAGTGACCACCATCAAATCTGGAAAGTTAAAATACTTTGGATACATTATGTGAAATGAATCCATATATGCCCTCCTACAAGCCATCCTATGAGGAAAAATATTTGGAAAGCAAGGTCCAAGAAGAAGAACATCCTGGTTAAAGAACCTCAGAACCTGGTTCAACACAATATCTATGCAACTTTTCTGCACTGCTGCAAATCAAATAAAGATTAATGATGATGATCACCAACATTCGTCACAGCACATTAAGAAGAAGAAAACAAGCATTACTTTAAAATTTTTGAAATTTTTCTTTTGGTTTTTGTCTTACTGTCCTTTAAATTAAGATTCAATTCCTTAATTCTAAAATACATTCGTGACCTAAAAAAAAGTGTCTTTATTTTATCATCACAATCAACATCATTTGCTGATGTTAATAGCCTTTTTAAGAAATTCTTTCCAGGTTTAAGCCCATTTCCATGAATCTGGTTGAAAATTCTCTCCAGTTCAACTGTTTTTGTAACCATTTCTTCTGGTGGCTTTTTTAAACCTCCCTCGGAAACCTGGTCTGTCCATGTAAAATGGGAAGTATCCGTTGATAAAGGCAGTTTCAATTAATGGCAAATATATCCACTTAGGTGTTCTACAGCATCATATTTTAGCTGATCCAGCTCGGTAGTTGTAATGACTGGATCTGGAACATCAAATGGATCTGGACCATCAAATGATTCAGCCAAATCAGCTAAAAATTCTCCACTTAAAATAATTTCGCCTAAATTTTGGACAGGTCCCTCATTGACTGTATCGGTCTCTGTATTGCCTGCATCTGTTAAGGCTCCTTCATTTTTACCTAAAATATAATTTTTCATCCTGCACCTAAATTCTATAGGGTCAGGATGATCGTGTAGGCCACCTCGTCGTCTAATTGAGGAAAAAAAAATTTTCAAGAACATCTTGATTTAAATTATACGTTAAAATATATTTTACATTAAACTTTTCCCTCATTTCTGCATATAAATTTTTTAGCGCAGTACTGGTCTGTATTATTCCTAAAACAAAGAATGATTGTGTTAAATATAGGAAAACAATTAATGGCAACATCACGCTTTTTTCTCAATAGTGCATTAAAAGAGAAATTTATTAGTTTATAAATTACAACTCACCCTTTTGGAAAGGCATCAGTGAATGTTTTCCTTTAACAGATAAATGGGCTATGGAATTACTCATTCTGTCAATTATGTCATACTGCACTTCAGGTTTTAGTCCAAAACCTTGCATGCGGTCTCTGCTGTCAGGGTAAGGCACTCTTACATTGAGGCAATCAAACCAGTCATTTACCTTAAAAGAAACAAGTTATATGAAAAGAAAATTAAAGTCGATTCCTCTTAAGTCAACAAAGAAAAACAGAAGAGACACTTTTACTTAAATGAAAAAGACAAGTGTGGTGAGCAAAAAAAAACAAATCATCGGTATTATGTGTCTTATATAAAGCTAGAATTATTTAATTAATAAATGACTATTAAAAAATTATTGTTAAGTATTAACAATTGAAAATTTGAATAAGATATAACAATACGTATATTCTAGGGTGCTCGGTAAAAAGAGCATAAGTCAAAAATGGTCAAAATATTATTTTTTTTATACTTCTTTTACCGAGCTCCCTAGATGAGTTTGATTCTTGAACGGAGAAAAAAAAATATATATATAGGTACAACCTTCTCAAAAATATGAGGGTTACAAAAAGAGACAGATATTAAAAAAAATTACCAATTTGAAAAAGTTGGCACACTCCATCCAGTTTTCTTTGTCAAAATAACCCAGAGTTCCACATCTGTTAATTGCTTGCGCAATGGTGTTCGAAAACAGTTTAGCAGCATACTTTACTTTTTGTCTTTGGGCTCCACTTACTTCTAACATTTCTCGTGTCAGTTTATATGTTATACGAAGATCTGACTGTGATGTTAATTGTAACAATTTAAATAGAATATCTTTATTGACCTCCTGCCCATTAATTATAAACCCATGATCCAAAAAATTGTTTCTTATCAATTTTAAGAGGTGCGGCGTATCACACAGTACATGTACTATGTGATTCGTTGGACCTGCAAAATAAGGTTCTTCTGGACTTATTTCAAGGCTATTGTGTAATCCCCTATTTCCTCCTCCTAGATCACTAACAATAGCCGATACATAAAAACCTGCATCTTCGACAATTTCAATGATTTTAAACAGAAGCTCTTTATCCATTTTTCTATCAAAATCAAAAAATATAGGTTGCTTCCATGAATCCAACAAACCTCTCAACATGGCAACCTCCACATAATTGTAGGGTTTCAAGAGCTCGTCATTAGCTTTGTCGAAGACATAGGCTCTTCGTACTTTCATTTCGTCGAATGACAGTACACAAACTTTCTGCCAATCTGTCAAGTCTGACCTCTTTATAATATTAATTACAGGTTTTATAACTCCCGGCATGATTTTAATTTTTCTTGTCCAAGTTCTCAACGTTGAAACAGCAGGCAAGGGATATCCTTTTTTTAATAGTAAACGGTAGGCTTTACTACCAGCTGAATATATTGTTATGGCTTGAGATATTTCTTCCACAGACCATACAGTACGGACTTTTGGATTTTGCAGACGTTTCAGTTGTATTGGTGTGAATAGTCTCTCTACTGCTGATTTAGTTTTAAGTAGTTCATTCACTTGTTGGTTTAAAAGTTTATTTTGTTCTCTCAAATGTATAAGTTCCAAAGCCTGATTGGTAGGATCAGTGTTTACCCTAAAAAATTAAGTGTATTAGCATTGTTTATATAGTAAAAGCTGGTCAACACAACACATAAATTTGTTTGATTCTAATTGAGATACATATTAAGAATAAAACAATATGAAAAAAAATTTTTAAGAAACGCTTTTCTTTAGTTTCTGGTGACTAAAATTAAAAATATAAAAAAAATCAACTAAAAAGCAAAAAATAAAAAAAAACTGAAAAAATCTAACACATTCGTTAAAGAAAAGCGTGGCGCGTCTTCATCGAATAAACGGTTTTTGCCCCACGCTTTTCTTTAACGAATGTGTTAGATTTTTTCAGTTTTTTTTTATTTTTTGCTTTTTAGTTGATCTTTTTTATAATATTTTTAATTTTAGTCACTCGAAACTAAAGAAAAGCGTTTCTTAAATTTTTTTTTTCATATTTTTTATTTTTTACTTTTAGTCTTACACTTTTTAAACATTAAAATATATCGTCATGTTTATTAAAATATGTATAAAACATATAATGTACTAATATGAAAAGTAGTCGGAATCGGCAAAAAATTTTAAACTTTATTGTTTATTTATGAAGCATAACATAAACAATTAACGTAAAAAGTGAAATTATGTATAGTTCATATCATTAGCTACAATCCGTCAAAGTTTCAAGTTTTTACATTGTAAAAAACAAGAGAATTTAAGCATTTTCCATTAAAATCGTTTTTTTATTTAAACAGTTAATAAACATAAAAAATTTTTTATTGATTATTCGTGTATTGTTCCCGTGAATGCTATTGTCTGCAAATTTTCATTCATTTGCATTGGAGAAAAGGCAGTCAAATTAACATCTAAAGATTTGACGCAAACTATTGAACTAAATAAAAGCGTTTAAAAATATGGAATTAAGAGAAATATGGAAGAATAGATTTAGAAATTGAATTAATGACATCATGCCATTATAATATGTATAATGTAGAGCTTAGAGTACTAAATATATTCTTTCATATATTTATTTTTCTTAATATGTGTGCAAGTTTGTGTGTTATGAATAGGGTGGTATACAACTTTGTGTATATGCATTTTGCATATTTTAGTTAATGTGTCACATTGCAATCCTGACAGAAATGGTGGTGAATGTTTCAATTATTAGAATCAAACAAATTTACCCATTGCGTTGACCAACTAGTACTATATAAACACTGGTATTAGTGTGCATATTTTTTTAAATAAATTTTAGAAAACAGTCTAGTTGCAACTGGAAAAAACAAACAACATACCCTATTGAATTAGATGTAGATGGTACATCTTTAATATCTGCTTGGCTACAGTGTTCTTCCTGAACTCGAACTTGGAGTTGGCTGAAAAAATAACACATATTTTTTTATTAAGACTAAAATGAGTAGTGAATTGATGTCAGCCACCATCATGCATTGGGCTCTGATGCCTCTGCTGTGAGATGTTTTTATCATTTTATTAGAAAGATACGTATACTACATTCGCTCTCGCGAGATTTTTTTTGACACTGACGTTAGTAATTTCTTTTTTGAAAAATTCAGTTGTCAGAAGTGACTGGAAATTACTACAAAACCAACGCACCTGCTCATATCCAATATTATTAATAGTAAACAGACATAAAAATAACATAAACCTTACGCCAATCAATATTTATTTATTTAAACCATTATAATGTATTGATAGCAAATGAGAAAATTATTTATTGTACAAAATAAAAATATTTTGTAGAAATAAACTTCACAAAATTTTATGAGATTAGTAGACACTCCCACTATTTCTAATAATTCTTCTTTTTTTAATGAAAGATTAAGTTGATTTGAGTTGATTTTAGCAGTTAATAGTGTGAGGTAGGAATTTTTGTGTTGTACGTTTCCTATTCCGAATGTCTCAAAAAAAATCTCGCAAGAGCGAATGTAGTATAACATTCTTTTAGAATAATGTAAAACATGGTACCTACTAAAAAGAAAAATGTACTTTTTCTTTCTAGACAGAAGAATTTATTGGTTTTTTATATAAAATCTAATAATAAAATATAAAGATGTAGACTTACGTTGTTGACTCAGAAGTAGTCAGAAGTTGCTCAACAATCTTTTTGGACTCTCTATGTTCAGCTCTTTGTGCCCGTTTCTTTTGGATGGCTGAAAGGGTAGCTGATTTAGTTTTAGGTAGATACAGTGTAGGTACTGCCTCAGGTTTGAGTTTTGGACCCTTTTTGGATTCATAATTTAAAAGTTCCTGTTGTAGGTTTCTTTGGAAGTCTTCAGTTTTGAAATGTTTGGAACAAATTCTTGCAGTATTGCAATTAAAATTATCCTGTCTACAACAGGCTATTATCCACAATTTCCTGGCCACACTATCTTTAGGAAACGTATGAAACCTTAAAGTTTTATCTTTATTGTCACTATTGCAACAAGCAACTGCACAGCGCATTTTGAAATAGCAACAAACACCAAACACAAAAACAAACAAATACACGAAAGCAAAACTAGATACTAACGAGTAATGTTCTTTAAAAATTAGTCTATACAAACTATAACACATACACTATCCAAAAAAAGGAAAAAGATCGCTAAAAACGAAGTAATTATAAGAATTTTGCAAAATAATCCACTATATAATAGTAACTACCATTACAAATAATGGCTCACAGGGATCTTTGCTACGTCACACGCTTCACCTTGAACTGTCAAATGTCATGCGCAAAATTGTACCATGAAACTTTATTGTACCATGGGAATAAACAGCTGCGGCTAAAACTCGCCCTGATGGAATACAGTGTTGCCAAATTTTGGCTGAGAAAAATGTCACTTTTGGCGGGTAATTCAAATTTCAATAAGTCACTCAAGGACAGTAGACCTTAAAAAATAATATTTTCATTTTCAGTATTTATGGAGGACGGAGGCTACTGATTGATAATTCCGTTCATCTTAGATGTGTTCAATTGTATGTAATTATTATATATATATAAAGGGTTGTCTACAGCTAATGCCGTTTCCCTTCCGTCAGCCAGGACTTCCATTTTTTTCGATCTTCCCAGTCTCCGTCTTCCAATCCTTTCTTAGACATGGCTTCGTCGACTTCATTTTTCCAAGATCTTCTAGGTCGTCCTCTTCTTCTCGTTCCTCTTGGGCTCCATTCTGCAACCTTGTTTATCCAAGTGTTTTCTGCTCTGCGTACGTGGCCGTACCATTTCAGTCTTCTCTCGTCTATATATTGCAGGGCATCTTTTTCCACTTGCATTCTTCTCCTTATCTCCTCATTTGTTATTCTGTCTCTTCTGGTGAGACCACAGCATCTTCTCCAGTATTCCATTTCGGTTGCCAGAATGCTTTTTTTTGTAATTATTATATGTATAATATGCAAATATTTGTTTGTATGATTGTTTATAGACTACAAATAACAGAGATATACATTAATTAAAGAATAGGATTGAAATAATTGATGTCTATAATTTTTTTTGTTGAAGTGTTCAAATGCCAAGAGCCAGGAAGGATGTATGTAGTAAATCTGAAGAACAAAAAAAGGAACACATGATATGGATTAATAGTAATAAGGTGTAAGGCATACAGAAAAATGAAACGAAAGCTTAAGAGATAACCAAAACAATGATAATAAATAACAAGGAAGGCCTGAACAACAGAGAAATAAAGTGCAATCAGATAACATTAAAAAAGTATCAACCTATGAATACCTAGGTAGGGAGTATAATTAATAAACTGACGACGGGAAAATAGACGCTGAAATAGGAAACGAAGGAAACAAATCGACATGAATATTTTATACCTTTAATAAACCCATACTAGGACAAGGACATACAAATGGAAGTGAAAAGGAAGATGCATACATAATACAATAACAAGACGACAAGACCAGTAATAACCTATGCAAGTGAAAATTGGACAATACAAAAGAAACATGAGTCAAAAATAGAAGCAATGGAGATGAAACACTTAAGAATGATTGCAGGAAAATGACAATGGGGTAGAATAAGAAATGAAGAAGAACAGAAATAGAGCCAATATTAAATCACATCCAAAATAAACAACTGGAATGGTATGGACATATCATAAGAATGAAACCAGAAAGGATGGCCAGGAAAATTCTGGAAATGGGAAACACAACAAAAAGGAGAAGAGGACATCCCCGAAAGAATTGGAGTATCAAATAGAGGATATAGTACATGTACGAGGGAAAACGAAAGAAGAAATGAAAAGCCTAGCCAAAAACAGAAAAGCGTAGAAAAATGGGTGAAAGAAACAAACGGACCATAATCCGACACTATAATAGGCATAAGGAAAAAAGACAAGAAGAATAGATAAACTGAATGAACATTCATGAAAAATTCTTGTTTTATGTAAATTCTATCTATAAAATTTACATTTATATTGAATTTAAATATATGGATTTGTTGATATGTACTTTTTTCAAAAAAAAAAGAAGTTTGATAAAGAAACAACAGTTCAGAATAATTATTTTATTTGTTCTTAAAAATATTACAAAACTAAAATAAAAATAAAATATACAAAACTACAACCACCCATTTAAGATGAATATACCTTGGGCCGTCCTTTAATGGTAAATTAATTTACAAATGCTTGCATGTAAGAACAATGTAAAATTGGTATGGCAGAGGATCACCAGGAAATAATACGAAATTAAATAGCATTTCAACTTATTTTTGTAACTCCACACAGAAAGCAAACATTTTGTTTTTTTTTTTAACTAAAACTTTGGTTTAATAGTTAAAGTTTTTAGGAATAAAAATTAAGAGGGACACCACTATCTGAACATAATCAGTTGCATTTATTTTGTGTATCTGATGAAACGTATTTTTTTAATACTTATAGACTTAAGTAACATCAATTTTTTGGTGGTTTGTCTACCTGGGGTAAAAACTGAACATACTTTTTTATGAGAAAATGGTGGAGAGTCTAAATTTGGGATTTAATATTGAAACAATGAAAAAGTGAAGTTGAAAGTTTCAAAATTTTATGTCTATTTTGTATAACAATGTATAATAATATGCCCTTAGACTACTCGTTAAACATGTCTTACAAAAACATATGGCAAATATCATCAAAAGCTAAACGAGATAAAAATATTTACTATAACTTTTTTTTACTCCCACAAGAAGTAAATTTAATGTTGTTCATTATAAAAATAAGATATTTATATTTTTAATTAAAAATATATGTTTTAATACTAGGTTAGGTACTACATACAATACTGGAAGTATAACATTTAAAATGAAAATAAACCAATAATTTTATTGCATCTATAAGCAAGAGTCCTATGATGGCCACATCTACAATAAATTTTAAATTAAGATGCAGTAGAAATAAACAAGTCAAGACAAGTTAAATCCTACTATTAGGAGCACTCCCGAATCATAATTTACAATGTATAAACTTTGGAAATCATGATTTTGGATTTACAATGTATATACATTGTAAATTATGATTCGGGAGTGCTCATAGTATTAGCATTTAACGTGTCTTGGTTTGTTTATTTCTACTGCATCTTGAATTTAGTATAGTATATTTCTATAAATATTTAGGTAAATTTAAATACCAAAACAAAATATAATATGTTATTACAGTAGACTCCCATAAGTTCGGCCACCTCGGGACCGGACCCTAGACCGAACTTAAAAGTGGCCGAACTAACCGATGATTATCTAAAAAATGCCCATTTATTGTTTGTATAGATCTAGCAAAAACAAAACACTTGTACATTAAGTAGAAGACAACACAGAGGAATACTCTGACATATTTAACATAATATATGAAAAGATAGACCGTTACATTACTATAAAACAATACTTACAGAACTCTAGGCCTAATAAAATTTAAAAATATTATTGCACATTGGTGGTTTGGCTTCTTAAACACTTAAAAAAAGTCAGTAATTTTTTCTGAATTTTCTTTTCTAATGATTTTTGATGTGCAAAGTGTGTGACTAATGCTCAGAGAGCCGGCCGGACTAAGCGGAGACCGAACTAACCGAGGCCGAACTTGCGGGAGTCTACTGTACCACTAAATGTAAAAAAGATTTAAGTACAGTGAAAACTATTAAAACTGTCTATTTTGTGAAAAGTTACTATTCACAAACTTTATTTAGCAATAATGTATCAAACCCGGTATTACCACATCTGCGAAAGACAGTACCTCCGTAGACTAGGGTAGGTTTGTGACTATGGCCACTAATATAGACACAATGAAATTCCAGGCTAATGTATGTAAGTGTAAATAATATGAAATGGAGATTTATTATTTTTATAACAATACAATAATTTCGATGGTTAAACACATTAGGTTAATCTTCATTGTACAGATCTATTTATTCTTATGCGATCTTTCCTTAGAACACTTAGGGCCGGTTGTTCGAACGCTAATTAAAAATGATCATTATCAAATATTTAATTACTGTCACAACTGTCAATGTCATCTTTGATTGGGTTGCTAAAAACATAATTAATGCTTACAATTATGAAATTAGCTAATCAATTATGTTAATAATTGTTATGTAAATTGATTAACTAATCTCATAATTATAATCAATTATGTTTTCAGCAACCCAACCAAAGTTGACATTGACAGTAATTAAATATTTGATAGTGATCATTGTTGATTAGCGTTCGAACAACCGGCCCTGTGAAATGAAATGCACATTGTTTCTCACTGGCCCTGGGAATAAAAATTATGGTTACTATTGATTTGTACACCAAAGTTACTTCAGGCAGGAAATATTTTATATTAACTATATACTTTGTTTCTATAAATGTTTAGATCAATTAAAAATGGTCTTCATTTGCCAATCTGTTAACATTTTTTTCAACTCATGTACTGAATGTTCCATTAATTTCACATCTTCCCTAAAACAATATCAATGTAAAATCAAAAATATTCCTTTCATGATTGCATTTATTTTTGGAACTTTACATACCTTATACTTACATTTAACAAGAGTAGAGACATGTTTACATTTTCCACTATTTTCTGCTTTACAAGAACATAACATTTAGCTAATGCTCATGCCATTTGTGAAAGATGGGGTTCCTTTAATTTCGTGGGGATTGGACCTTACTGAAAGAATAAACCACAGATTTTGATGGTATGCTCAGAACTTTCCTCTATTTTTCCAGCCAAAATAAGACGACAAGAGTTTAAAACTTGTTTTCCTTCTAAAACTTCTTGAATTTTCAGTACCCAAGAACTTCAAATATCCCACGATACTACTTCATGACTAAAAAATAGAACCAAATAGAAAATAGGACTTCACAACAATTTTGAAAACAAAACCAAACAAATTTGTTTTTGACAAAATGGGTGCATTCAGCAGACACAATCGCTAACTAATCGATTAGTGATTTTCTGCTGAATGCCACATAAATTGTGACATTCAGCATGTAAATCACAAATCGATTACTAATCGATTACTTAGCGATTGCGTCTGCTGAATGCACCCAATGACTTGAATGACAGACGATTTGTGACGGAACGGAACAGTAAATTTGGCAACACTGTATTCCATCAGGGCGAGTTTTAACCGCAGCTGAATACACGAGGCGGTGCAGACAGGATGGCTGCGATTACAGCGACACCTGCGGCAAAAATAGAAACTTTTCCATTTGTGTTGTTTTTGTCACAGAATAGGACCAGGTCACGTGACTTTGACAGCGCCGCCATTTGACGGGGGCTAACAAAACAAGCTTTGAAGTTTTCATTGTTTACTACGTATTCTCTTTGCTTTTTCTCGTTTTATTATTAAAAATCTGTGGTTTTAACTGCAAAAAAACTGTGTTTTTGTAGAACCAGTGATATAACATAACCTAATATTTAGCACAACTGATCATTTTGTTAAACATTTACTTATTTGACTTTCATTGAAAGCTACAAAAATGGAACTTTGTGAATATTGCGGTAAAACGTTTACTCTGAAAAAGAACTTGTATGCACATATCCGAAACCTTCATAAAGTGAAATCGGACTGTGTTGTTAATAAATTACGCTGTTCCCTATGTGAAACATATCACAAAGTGTATGAAGATTTGAGAGACCATTACATTAAAGTACATAATATCGAGATTTTTATGGAAAAGACTTCATTTTCCTCAATGGAAGGCAAGTTTCATTTTATATAAACAATTCAGCAATAACAGCAAATTTTATGTTTATAGATTTTACTTCATGGAAGGATGAAAAAGAGAAACAGTTACAATGCTCTTATGTGAAAGAGACAGGAACGAAAATTTCCAGTAGTGGAAAGAAATGGTACTACATTTGTCATCGATCAGGCTATCATAAGGATGAAATAAAATCAAGCAAAGCTTCAAAAAGGCAAGGAGTAGCAAAAATGAATTCGTTCTGTCCTTCAACTCTCTAATTACTAGAGGAAAATGGAAACTTCACTTCTTTTTTATATACTCCACACATTGGGCATGAGTGTTCCCTTAAACATTTAAATCTTTCAAAATTGGAAAGAACAGAAATAGCAAGTAACATTTTAATTCTAGATAATTACAGTAGAACCCCGAAAATCCGAACTAATTGGGGAAACAGCCTGTTCGGATTCCAGAAAGTTCGGATTATCCGAAAGTTAGCCTAACTAGTAGTTCAAAGCTTTCATTCTCGTTGATTTTGAGTCGCCAGCCGTTCTCGCAAGAGTGTGGACAATATTTTTGGACTCAAGTTGACTACGAGAGAACCGAAATAAGTTTATGTTTAACCTTTATAAGCACTATATAATTAAAGTACGTATTTATTTTTAAGAAAATTTTAAATGTCAAAGTCTTGTTAATCCTACATTGTTTAATTTTCTGGTTTTACACTGTATAATAAACATGTTTTTAAGTTTTTGTCTTGAATTTTTTAATTTTTTTCACTTTGCGTTGGTTCGGATTTGCCGAAAGTTCGGATTAGCGGGGTTCGGATTTGCGGGGTTCTACTGTATTGCTTATATAATAGTAACATATATTTTTAGGTAGAATTGCACAAGGAGTATCATTTGGCAAAATTTTGGATGATGTAAGAAACAGTTTAAATACTGAAAACTCATTGCAACGTATACACCTTTTAAGTCACCAAGATCTCTGAAACATTGAAAAGGAATTTTTATTAAAGCATGATTCCCAGCTTCATAAAAATGATGCTACAAGTGTAGACCTATGGGTGAAGCAAATGGCAAGATTTGATGATTGTTCGCCAGTTTTATTTTATAAACCTCAAGGTATTAGTGATACAGAACAACCGTTTGAAAATGTAGACTTTGTATTAATATTAATGACATCTGCACAAGAATCTTTATTCAAACAATTAGCATCAAGCAAAATTTGTATTGACTCGACACATGGTACTAATCCATACGACTTTCAGTTAACAACAATTTTAGTTGTTGATGAATATGGTGAGGGTATCCCTGTTGCATTCCTGCTTTTAAATCGAGTAGACACCATGACTTTAATGCATTTCTTTTCTGTTTTGAAGATTAAAGTAGGTGTAATTAAAACAGAAATTTTTATGTCAGATGATGCACCAGAATTTTACAATGCATGGATTAACATTATGAAAGTACCAACACATCGTCTTCTTTGCATCTGGCATGTAGATAGAAACTGGCGCAAAAATCTTCAAAAAGTCAATGGTGATCAAGCAACAAAGGGAATGGTGTATAAATGTTTAAGAATGGTTATGGAATCAACGGATGTAAATAAATTCCATATGTTGTTAAATTCTGTATTACATGAGTTATTGTCCGATGATGTAACAAGGCTATTTGGAGAATACTTTCAGGAATATTACTCCCATAGGCCCCAATTGTGGGCATATTGCTATAGAAAGGGTGTTGGAATAAACACAAACATGTATCTGGAATCGATGCACAAAACCTTGAAACATGTATACTTAGAAGGCAAAAAAGTAAGACGGCTTGATAGGTGCATTTCTGCTCTAATGAAATTAGTAAGAGATAAGTTATTTGATCGGTTGACAAAAAACATAAAGGGCAAACAAACATATAAAATAAAACAAATA
Organism: Diabrotica virgifera virgifera; assembly: GCF_917563875.1. Taxonomy (NCBI): domain Eukaryota; kingdom Metazoa; phylum Arthropoda; class Insecta; order Coleoptera; family Chrysomelidae; genus Diabrotica; species Diabrotica virgifera. Next base: position 132,234,826 of record NC_065447.1, on the reverse strand, counting down.
TTAGATAGACACAGAAAAGGGTTAATAATCAGCAGTGAGAATATAACAGTTGTAGATGATAACACTTGGTATGTGAAGTCAAATAGTGATAATGAGAAGTATTACACTGTGGAAAGGTTACTTAGTGTTTGTAATGAATGTGAACTTGTTTGTAAAACATGTAAAATATGTGTTCATATGTCTTCTTGTCAATGCACTGACTATTTTATAAAATGCCATTTATGTAAACATATTCATAGTGTTGGAAACTTAATGGTTAACTTAACAAAACCAGTAAGTCCTACATTGAATAACAAAGCTGAGCAAACATGTACATTGATTGTAGACCATAATTGTCAACATGATGATGTAATTGATTGCAACAAAAGAATTAAATCTAAATTAGACTTTCTATCAGCACATACAACTGATATGACTATCAATATTGAACAGCAATTAAAATTAGAAAAAGCATTAGATGTTGCAATTAGTTATTTGCAACCGACTTCACAGACAGTTAAAGAACCTGCAAATAAAAATATAAATCAACAACTACGTTTTGAAAGTACAAAAAAGAAGAGGAAACTTAATGTTGAATGTACTCTAAGTAAACCAACATATAGTGAAAAGAAGATGTTAGAGCAGGTTTTTAATATGGAGGAAGACAACTAATATATTAAATAAGTAAAACTATTTTACATCTCTTAACATAGAAGTAAAAACTCCTTCATAATAGGTATAGTTTTAATCAAGTCTTAAAAAATCCAAATGGATTACACAAAGTTCAAATGTTCAAAATGTTTTCGGATCTATCAGTCCATCCTCAGTGAACTCTTATACTTGCTTAATAGCCCTAGAACCAAACTGCTTGGATTTAAAATGCAATTTACATTGTTAAATTGTAAAATTGAAACGGCTTAAAACCAATGTTAAGGGATGACTTCTGGGAACATGAATAATCCCTACACGAAAAAAATCAAATGACCATCTTGGTCTACATATGTCTGTCAATTAAGGCTGAGAAGTAATTAACATCAGCTTTAAGCTGTTTCAATTTTACAATGTAACAATGTAAATTGCATTTTAAATTCAATCACTGTTTGGTTCTGGGACTACTATTAAGCAAGTATAAGAGTTCAATGGAGATGGACTGATAGGCCCGAAAACGTTTTGAACATTTCAACTTTGTGTAATCCATTTGGATTTTTTAAGATTTTAATTTTTGACTAAAACTATACCTATTACGAATGAGTTTTTACTTCGATGTTAAGAGTTATTTAACTGCATGGTATACAGCCAACTACTGAGAACTATCCCGTTTTAAAAAATTATTTTAGTTTATGCTGTTATAGTGCTGGATACAGCATACCAAAAAAAGTTTATCAATAGTAAGCTGAGAATGGATCGAATGGAACAGAACAACTTACAATGGGATCCTATAACATTCACAAGAAATAATACGATGAAAATATCAATACCATATATAAAAGGACTATCCGAGAAACTTAAAACAATAGGAAATTAATTCAACATTTCAACAACATTCAAAACAACAAACACATTGAGATCTATTCTATCTAAAACTAAACCTAACAGCGAACAAGAAGAACAAAGAATTGAATTTATAAATATCTTGTGAATGCGAACAATTTTATTTAGGTGAAACATCAAGACCATTAAACGTTAGAATAAGTGAACATCAGTCTTATATTAAAAATAGAGAATTTGATAGATCTCAAATATGTCAACACGCATGGGATAATGAACATAGAGTTCAGTGGAGAGATTCAAGTATAGTCCTGAAAGAAACAGATAGTAAAAAGAGAAAAATAAAAGAAGGAGCTCTAATTATGCTAAATGAAACCAATTGTGTCGCAAATTCCTCAGTAGAATGCAGTAGGATGTGGTTAACCATACTAAAAGGGGAAGTCAATAGAAAGAAAATACCACGATTAGTAAGTCAGTAACGTGTCGAGTCAGTACATATTTTATATTTTAGTATTATTTATATATCTAAGTATGTACTTATTATTAATATTATTTATAATTTAAAATAGCATAGGTACATATTATATTAAAGTCAGAATTTGGTATTAGTTTTGAGAGTAAACTAAATGTAGGACCAAATACTTACGATGTCGGGATAGTATTGCGAGGTTTTTTCCTGTTTCTCCCTGGTGATTTACTGTGGAATCTCTAACACGAGAATTTTACTGTCACCGTTGCATTTGGTTGTCTTTTTAAAGACAGATCACACACTATGTGGGGTTAATTTCATGTAATCGAATGAACTATCTTTCAGTACAGTCATCCAAGGAACGCAACTCATAAATATTGGCAGTATAATATATGCCTGAATTTCCGATACAAATGAGTCAGATTAAATAAATTATTAGAAGAATTTTTTACTTAGCAACAACATTTTTGTTTAATTTAGTAATATTTTGTATTTTGACAACGACATCCGATTTAAGCATCAAAAAGTTAATAAAATTATTTTTTCAATTTAATTGTGGCTAATTTCCCAATCAAAATAGTTAGTTAAAAAAATCAATTATAAGTTCTGTCTGACAAAATTCATGGGACGTTTTAGTAGTCCGACGTTCAAAACCTGAAAAATACAGACAAAAATGCTGGTAATAAATAGTTTTGTGACAGAAACACAATTTAATTAATTAAACTATTCCTTACAAAGAATTACTGTTATCCGAAAAAAATACTGGGTAAATTTCGTAGTCTGACACTTTTTAAAATAGGTTTCGAAATTTCAATAACGGGTCATTCCATGTCAAAATTACAATCGATGTCTTTCGATTTAGATTAAAACTTATTCTACTATACAAACAAATGGGTTTGCCCAAATTTCAGCCCTAATATTTAAAATTATGTCCCCCAAGGTTTTAACCATTTTGTGACTTTTTGGACTTAGTTGCTAATTTTTGAAATATTAAGTTCCAGTGGCTTAAACAATATATTCTACACATCATTTCCTATGTAAAACTTTCCGCTGAACACAACGGTGGGAGCAGGATTGATCTATGACTTCAGAAAAATCCGGAAATTCACAAAAATTTCAAGTACTTATTTTCAAAAAATTAACATCTTAAAAACACCATTTTTTGTTGCTTGTATTTTTAGGAAACACTGGTAAAATTGTATGTACTTTGAAATTTGCAATACTTTGAAATCTAGAAAGCAAATGGGGTGTTAAAAAAAGTTACTGCAAAATTTTTGTTTTTTGCCAATTTTCTAAGTTCTCTTAGAAGTTTCAATGATATATTATAATCTGCTAAAATATTGTAATAGCGCTAATAAAATTATACTATTAAAATTTTATGCTGTCATCTAAAAATGTAATATGAAATGTAATATATAAGTGAAAATAAATATTAATATTATGAAAAATGAATTATTTATTTTTTGTAGAAAGGTTTTTTATTATTAACCTACTTTAGGACATTTTAAAAAAAATTAGAAAAACATTTTTTATTTATGTGACGAAAACTGTAAATAATAAAAAACTAAAAGTCACTTGCATCCAGATTGCAACAAATTCCACCCAATATATACAGTGGAACCCCAATTATCCGTGCTCCTTGGGACCAGACGTGGCACAGGTAATTGAAAGGCACAAATAATGCGAACATTTATTTCTTATATATATGTATAATACATACATACATATATGTATCTACCATAAAAATATAACAGAAAAAATCATTCTTTCATTATGAGTCTCCCTCTCGGCATATAGAGTTTCCGTCGAGTGATTTATGGTGACGCTATTTGGATAAAACCTCAAAAATGCCATTTTGGTAACAGAAAATCATAGCACGGATAATCCGCACACAGATAATTGGAGTTCTACTGTACATATATTTAGGTATACTTACTTCAACGCTTTTGGAGTGTCCAAATATATGTATATACAAGTACAAGTATGTGAATATAAATAATGATATACATACAATTAAAACAGCTTTATCGGTATGTGAATAAATAGTACTGGAAACAAAAAGATTTTTTATTTATTTCCTTTTTATCTAACCTATAACCTTTGGGTTACAAATACAATACACTTCAGGACTATTATGTCTGTCTGATGTATAATAAAAACACTTTCGTTAATTACAGAGTTTTATTTAAAACTTAATGAATAACAAAGATTTATTGATCGCATATTAAATATACATATTATGCAAAGTTAGTGGGTTATAGATTAATTCCTTAACAATGGATACAAATGGTTAAAATGGAATGAAATTGCATATAAAACTGGAAAAGTATACGTGTTTCGCTTAATTGTAAAGCTGATTAGATATACTAGCTCTCTCACTGGTTCAGTAGGCATTAATTGCATCCATTTTTGAGTAATGCACTCGACCAATAACCCATTAAGTTTATTTCATATAGGTACTACCTATATGTGGTCATTAAAAATATATTTGTAAGTTTTATATAATATATAATAGTTTTATATTTTTATGATAAGACTAGTATTATCTACCTGTTGAGCTTTGAAATTAAGCGAAACACATCTTGTACTGTTTCAGTTTTTCATGCAATTGCAAATTGCATCTCAATTTAGGAACTGATTCACTTTTAAGTAGCACACTTGACCCATAAACCTTATTTCATTTGTGGTCACAATTAAAATCATATTTACGAAGTCTCGAACGTTCTTTTAATAAATTAAACATCACATAACAATTGGTTGCTTCTAGAAGAAGTTCTTCTAAATCTCATGATAAATTTTGAGAAATTTGAATTTCAACTTTCTGGTGAACTATTGATTATATAAGCTCCAAACTATAAGTAGGTTATTAATAAACATAACGTTATTTTATCACAATGATAATCACTTATATGGATAATTTTTAATGAACATGAACATATTATTATGGGAGCATAGATTTTTTTATTTTAGCAAGTAACAAGTAAAGCAGGTTATGTTTATTGTTTATATTTTATGAATTTGACAGTTGAAGTTGATTTGAAACAAATAGAAATGTTTCGATTTTTGCCGAATATGTCGCTGCACTCGCAGCCATCCTCTCTACACCACAAACCATACATACTTATAGACGTTTCACGACCATGTTAATCTTTTGGATCGAATTAACGCCATCTCTTGATTGGAATGGGAACTAAATTGACAAATTTTAGTTAGGTGGGAATTTCAAATTATAAATTTTGCGGGATTTTTGATGAAATTTCGCAGGAAATTAAAACAACAGAAAGACAATTCAATGTTTTACTGAAAACTTCAAATATTCCAATTTGTTTTCAAAATGCTAAACACTACTGCTATATGTCACGTGAAAGCACTGATGTGTATCGAGTTGAATGAAAATTTTTGAAAGAATCTTGTAGGATGATTGTTTAGATAAATACCTTATAATCTTTTACAAACTTCCAAAAATATATAGGCCCGAAATGTTGATGACACACTTGTCTATTGGAATAAACTGTTTCAGGATCTATTATATTGTTTTTTTAAATGTGGAGAAACACAACATGGGATGATCAATCAATGTAAACTAAAAATTCTACTCATAAAAACGGAGAGGAGGTTAGTACAATTGATTAAAATTGTGATTAAATCTAATTAAAAACGTAACACCACTATACACAATAAAATAATTAAGTCACAAACTGTAAAATAAAAAGTAAATAACAAAACAAATTAATTTAATTGTCAACTGTCAGTTGTTAAATATGACAAGAGAATTGACTGACAGCGACATCTCTGGATTGGAATGGTAATTAATTTGCTGTCTTGACCTTGACAATTTACGTGAAACGTCTATGAGTATGTATGGTTTGTGCTCTACACCGCTACGTATGAATCATAGAGTTATATATTAGCATAGAGAGAGTGTCATTCAGAGCGAAGTGACGACACCATCTTTTTTATTTGGATTATTGCTGTTTCACTCTTACGCATAGTAAAGCTGCTACAGTTGTCCTCCTCTTCCGTGCCTATCTTCACACTGAATGTCATCATAGATTTTCGATACAATGTGTTAGAAAGAGATGCAGCAAACCAGTCCATGGGATCTTGTCGTCAGGAAGCGCGGAAGGTAGGCTCCCTCTATGTTAATATATACCTCTATGGTATGAATACGGGCCATAGTTTCAAATTCTTGAATTTCTTGCGACATAGGTAAACCATAGGTACATACGAATAATCCAACAAAGCAGCTCAGATATTTATCAGCGTGATTTATATGCCTTTCAGCCTTCAATTCATGTTTTTTTAAGATACCTAACTTAAAAATACGTGTTACACACACGCCATACGTCAATCTTATTTTGATTTGCTAAGTAATCATATCGATGGCTTAACTTGCAAATCGGCTAACTCCATTTTATCGGTAAGTAGTTTTAATGAAATAATATAACTTTTTGTGAGAAATATCATAGTTATAACATAATATGTTGAGGATGGAGTTGTCCATTATTAACGTAACTATTTACTATGTGAATTGAGGAGTTACCCAATATACCAATTCTGTGATTTTAAGAAGTTTTTTTGTGTTCCTGTAAAGTTTTAAAAAACGGAGTTAGCCGCTGTGCAAGTTAAGCCATCGATATTTCAAAACCGATGTTTAAAATGGCGACCGATAAGTCATCGAATGATAACTAATCGACAATTTATGTGGCATTCAGCAGAAAATCACTAAGCGATTAGTCATCGATTGAGTCTGCTGAATGCACCCATTCACAAATGTTTGCGCTTTGATTCTAAACTTGTTGACAGCGAACTGAACGGTTGGTTGTTTAGGTTAAAATTTGACATTTTGCTTGCTTGGTTTGAACGTAACCTAAAATAAATTTTCTCAATAAATACGTTTTTGAATTTATTTTTTTTATTAAAGGAAAAAAGAAAATTTATTTAATAGATAACAACGTAGCAGAATGTCTTCAGTAGCCTTTATTTTATATATAAAACCCTTATCAATATATTTTACAAATATATACAATTTAAATTCCCGCCATATTTCAACACGTTTGCAAAGTTCAACTTAAATATCTTATGTTTGCAAAAATGGCGACCGCTTTCCAAACATGTTTGACGTTAGCAAGTCGTTCAGAACCATAAAGCGCAAACTGATTGCCAACGTTTGCATCTGGTGAACGCGCCCACTACTGCTATCATCACCAGTCGATGCAGCAGGCGCATGCGATTCCTCCCGTCGGACGCACAAGACAGACCGACCGTATAAAAGGTGCGTTCGCGGGTACAGTTGACGGTTCATTCTTGATCCGGACGTCAAAGAGTAAGGTCACTGCTTGCACACCCCACTCTTACCGACGAACAGCGAGAAGCCTGAGAGCACCAAGTGCTGAAGTAGCGGCGCACAGCTAGCCCTAAGCGATTAGTTTGGACTCAGTGTGAAAAACCAACGACGCTTGGCCGTGTAAACCAAAAAGGTAGACGGATTGCGGGGTTACAGAGGAATACTCTGGCCCTGGGCTCGAGTGGCAACGCTCGCCCCGAACTCTACCTAGTGTTCACATACGGCTCCAAGAACAAGTGCGAGTAAGGGGGACAAACTAATCACGAGAAAGGCTTTCAGCGAGGGACCCACCAGCAGCAGGGTAAACTGCACCCATCAGGTAAATATAGCCATTGTCTAAACGCCGGAAAAGCACGGAGGGGTGGACAATCCACCTTTATCCCTGGGGTTTACCCCCCAGAACACCTTGAGGCTGAGGTGCCCTCCGATCGCCAAACTAGCATCCTCCCAATCGTCATGCCTTCATCAGTAAGGTCCGTCAGCTCCACCCGGTCGCTTCGTCCTCGGACATCGACCTCGACAAACGTTGCCACCACTACAGCCAACCAATATGCCTCCTTGCAACAGGAAGGCACGGTACCTCCACACAGCGGCTACGACCGGCTCCAGGCGGAACTGGACCTCGCGACCCTTAGCGCGGAGATGCAAATCGTCCGCGATAAGTATCTCGAGGCCTACGGCCGCATCGAGCAGGAAGACGCCAATAACCCTTTTCTGCAGCGATATGCACGCGACTTTCCGCCTTTAACGCGACCAGCACAGGCTGGTCCTCAGCGTCAGAGCACTCACGTTAAGCAGGGTGCTAAACCAAAAATTCCCACTCAAACGTCCAATCAAGTATCTCAACAATCATCTCAATAACAACCCACGCAACAACAAGCACCCATCAGCGCAAACAATCCGCAACAATCTAACGACTTCGTCTTCCAAAGAAGACAACTAAAACAAATCTCATATGCCAATGCCGCAGCAAATCCTCGCCCAAAAAATCAGTCTAAAAACCAAAACGTTATCAATGCCATTAATGATCCGACTGTGTCCGAGTACCTTATCAAAGATCTTCCAAAAGATTTATGCAATAAACGCACCTTCTTTCGGCAAATAAATGCCACCACTCTTCTAGCCAATAAGATTCATTCATGCAAAGTTCTCTCTCGCGGCATCGCACACCTGCGACTTTTTAATTCAATAAATGCAGAGGAAATAGAGAAAGCAATCCGAAAAGCAACTGGCCAAACTATGGTTACGGTTCACAGCCGTAGCAAAAACCCCAACACTTCCTCTAGAGAGCCCACTTATCTCCTCTGCATCACCGGTATCGATGTGGATTATTCTGAGGGGGCCGCATTGCTCACCGAACAAGAGTTCCCAGTTGAAAAACTGTGGAGAGTCAAGTCCTACAAACTAGGCAAGGACTCTAAGGTGATCAAGGTGGTGACTAAATCCTTAGAAAAATTCACAACAGCATTGAGCCGAGGCATAACTCTCGACGGAGAAATCTACAATGCCGAGCTTCCACACGGCTCTGATCCAACTATCCCTACCCCAAAATATTGCAGCAAATGTTGCATCAACGGACACTCTATTGACGAATGCCCTCAAAAAGCATTCGTCTGCCCCCACTGCGGCGGCAATCATAAATCCAGCGCCTGCACAAAACAGCAGGAACCCAAATGCCCGAATTGCAGCGGCGACCACCCTGCATATTCCAATAAGTGTCCACAAAGACACACTATCCCCTCCGCCCAACACGAAATACAGCCACTATCGATCGAAAGATCATTCCCTCCATTTGAACTCCCAACGGAAACGAAGAACATCCTGTCTATCCAGACTGCTCTGTTGCTGAACTTGTTGCCCGAACTTCGCGAGCATATCGCAGCTATCACGGCTAATCTAATTAGCCAAGTCTACGACCACTCGACAGTGGTCCACGGGTACGGAAGCAATGTCACGGTGACATTCCGCTCCAACCACTAAACACCCTCCCTTTATGGATTTCACCCTAGGCACAGTCAACTGTCAGGGTCTCTCCAAAAAGAGACCCCTCATCAAGAATATCCTGTCGAAGCACAACATCCAGATCCTCGCACTCACAGATACTCTGTCGAAAAGCGATCCACACTTCGCAGGATATTCGATCATCCATCGAAGCCGCTGTCAGGTTTCACGCGGGAATGGTATTCTCGTTAAACACGGAATACCGCACACCACACACACATTCCCCCAAAATTTTCGTCCACCTGATGTGGACTTCCTGGCAATTGACGTGCATATCCCCAATAACGAAACCCTCACGATAGTCTCTTACTACAAACACCCGGATCAACCACTCAACAGGCATTTGATAGAGTATTTTTCAAGGCTCGGCAAGGCCGTGTTGATGGGCGATCTGAATTGTAGACACACACAGTTTGGTGATCACCGTCAAAACCCAGAAGGCATCCGCCTCACGGATTTTCTACTAGACCTTCCTATCTCTCGAATCACCAACACTGAATACACGTTTCTGAACGCTGCTGGGGCCTCTATTGTCGACCACATCCTAGTTACTAGTAACATTCTGGATCGGTTCGAGGATAGATGCCACATCGGTGACTCAATAACGTCAGACCACGTACCACTTCTTGTCAACACTGACATACTAACTCCAAAACAACCCAACCCTCCAAGAACTATAAGAGACTATCGTCACGCTAACTGGACTGAATTCCAAAATTTCATCACTCAAAATCTCCCTATGTTAGGCGAACTTGATACTAACGATAGTATCGACACCAGTGCAACCGAAATTGAGAACCTCATCACCGAGGCGATCACGCACACTATTCCACTTAAACAAATAACCTATACATCACCGGCACTTCCACAATACATCATTGCCAAAATCCAACAAAAAAGACGTCTTCTACGTCAATACAAGGCCAACAGAAATCCACTAATCAAAACAGAGTACAACCGGATCTGCGCCAGGATAAAGAGAGAGATATCTGACCTAACGGCTCGCCGGTGGGAAGCTACTACCTCAAAACTGGACTACAGAGACGGTAGTAAATTCTGGCACAAATTCAAAGTCCTAACAAAACAAAAACTATCTCAACCATCTCATCTGTTGGTCAACAATCACATAGTCAATTCCCCAGAAGGGAAAGCCGAAGCATTCAGAAATTCGCTTCAAAACAATTTTCAAACCCCAGATAACCCGAACTTTGATCGCTTATTCAAACTCCACACAGAATACATAGTAAATGTTACTCTCAACTACCACGTTCCAGTCTATGATCCAATCATGGACCCCCTCACAAACAGGGAAACGGAGAGCTTTTGCCAAATTGGCAAAAACAGCGCTTCCGGACCTGATGGCATCAACCGAAGGTGCCTCAAAAAACTTCCTGAGAGTATCATCCCTCTTCTAACTAAAATATTCAATGCATGTCTCAAAAATAGCCACTTTCCTACTCCTTGGAAAGTGGCCAATACCATCATGCTTTTGAAAAAAGGCAAACCCCCAACCGACGTGGAATCCTACAGACCAATATCTTTAATCAACACTCTGGGTAAGGTTCTTGAGCTAATCCTAAAAGAGAGGCTCAATGACTTTCTCCAAAACCACAACATCATACCAAAATTCCAATACGGATTCCAGTCTGGTAAATCTACTAAACATGCATTAATAGATTTCACAACTAAAGTTACCCAAACCATCAACGATGGTTCATTCGCCATAGCCACATTTCTGGATGTGCAGAAGGCTTTCGATCAGGTCTGGCACGACGGACTTGTTCGGAAACTTCTGGACATCGGGCTACCATTACAATTTACCAAAATTGTACACTCATACCTCCACAACCGAACTGTCAGAGTGAAAATAAGCGATCAAAAGTCCACCCCTTTCACTCCACAAGCTGGAGTTCCCCAGGGTTCAGTCCTAGCACCGCTGTTGTACATCATCTACAACAGCGATATCACCAATCAAAATATCCCAGGCACTCGGCTGTTTCTGTACGCAGACGATACGGCTCTGCTCACAACAACCTCTCGATACAACCCAAGACTCATCCATAGAAGAGCCCAGGCTCTGTTGGACGGGGTCGGAGAATGGTGTTGTAAGTGGAGAGTCACGCTGAACGCGAACAAAACAACAACAATTGTGTTTCGCGCCCCTTCTGTGTCACATAGAATCATAATTAATGAAGACGACCAATATCCATTGAGACTGTTGGGAGAAAGGCTTGTTGTTAGCCCGACTGCGACCTATTTGGGAGTACTGTTCACCAGGACTCTTAACTGGGACGCAGATCTAAAGGCAACTTTAGATAGGGTAAGGAACAGGGCCAGACTTCTCAACCCTCTCTCTGGACGAATTGGCAAGACACATAAGAAGACTCTCATTCACACTTACAAGACCTTTATTCGACCAGTAATAGAATACAAGTCATGTCTCTACACTCTTTGCTCAAGAGCAAAACAAGAGAGGTTGTTGCGAGCGGAACGTAGAATCTTGCGTGTATGCAACTACGAGCACTGGAGATATCCCTCAAACGAAATCCATAACATTTCAAACATCCCCAAAATCACCGAGAGAATAAACTCTCTGAACAGGAACTTCACAATCAAAGTAATCAACGATCCCCCCTCCGACACACAAGAAACTCTCAAATGTTCCTGTTCATCTTCCGGCCACGTACTCTACCGAAAGCCCAAACACAAAAAGATTCATTTACCGTCCGCTCTATTGCAAACATGCATTGACCAACTCCCGGTAGAGTACGAAAACATCCTCGAGGCTACCCCGTTAGCCTTCCGTACCCACCTTTAACATCTCCTCTTCCCTACCCCGAACAGGGAGAAGTTGGTTTTTTGCGGTTTCCCAACTTCATTGCACAATTATACCTGTTCGTCCCAAGAAAATAGCCGCAACTATTTTCTCCACTCGAACGCACACTGTCCACGCCGCGCTCAAAGCCACCTCCTGACCGCCGACGAGGGACGCAGGTTCGCCTGTCGTTGTACAATGGTTTCTAGGGAGACTGGTCGAGAGCAAAGCACGGACAGTACACATAAATGTCTATGGAACCAACAACAATCCATCAAACTTTCTTCTCTGTTGACTTCTTAGCCTTCTGGACACCACCGTCCGGCATAACCCAGATCCAAAAAACACCAGGATACGGCGCTTGCCCCAGTGTGTTTTTCGGACTGTTTGCTTTTGCTGCCAACATTATACATTCACTACAAACCCTGAACAGGACAAAATCCTAAACGGGGACAATCATTGATCGCATTTCCACATAGCATTATATCTATACACGCAAATCAAACAATGATAGTAGTAGTACAGTTGACAAATTGTCGCCGACAATTTCTAACCTCATTTAATATAAATAATATCGTTAATAGATAAATAAACAAGGTATATTTACTTTTAATTAATATTAATAACCAATTATTAAAATATAATAGGTAAATATATATTGTTATATCATTTTAAAGTGCGCATGCGTTTTGCTGCTAATTTGTCGCCGACAGGCACCCGCGAACGCACTTAATGTTTACATTTGAGGAGTGCACAGAACATCGCTTGCGACTGCTGCTTGCGTCAATCGCATAAGAGAGACTGCGCCTTAAGAAAATAATTTATTAGATAAAGATTGGAAGAAATTTTGGTGGAAATCAACTTATGTGAATTGAACACCGCTGTCCTGCGCGTAGTACCAAAAATTAATGTTTATTAAAAAAATTTCCTGACGTCGTGGTAATTAATCGATTTTAATTTTGAAAATTTCAAATTAAAGGTACAGTACACTTCTATAAGCAAAAAAATTTCAAGTTGCTATCTGCTTCATTTTCAGTCCTGTAACATTTTGAAAAAATAAATTTTTTTTGCGAAAGCTGGATTGCAAAATTTATATTGCAAAATCTATTAAACCGACCTTACTGAAATTTACACCATTGTTTTACTGTATCATAAAGTTTTTCTGTGTGAAATATGAAGGTCCTAAGTTTAGCATAAATGGTTGAAAAACGTAAAATGCGAATACTTGTTTTTGTATGGTTTTTTTCGCAATTATTGCTATTTTGCAACAAGGATGACTATTTTTTAAATTTTTAACCAATTCTATATTGCAGGAAATTTAAGTACGCAACTTTTATATGAGTACAACTTTTCTCGGAAATGAACACTTTTAAAGTTATAATCAAAAAACGAAGAAAAAAATCGAATTTTTCCTTCATTTTTTGACATTTTGATTATTTAAACAATGTTCCGGACCTTTTTGAGTGGGAGGATAACTCAAATATTATTATTTGAGTTATTTTCAAGCAAATTCTACAACAAAATTTGAGTCATCTCTCAACGTCCATCTCAAAACAGATGCGCCCTGGACTATTAATAATTTCCATAGATTCTAAAAAAGATAGCTTAAGGCCTTTATTTTGAATATGCAGAATTTGAAACTCTTCATTGAAAGAATGATTATGATCTAGAAGGTGAAGTGCGTATGTAGAAGTGTCTGTTTTTCTATTGTTGAAAGCCCTTTTGTGTTCTGCTATCCGTTTGTCAAAAGTTCTGCCAGTTTGACCGATGTACGTTTTCGGACAGTCACCACAAGTTAGTTTGTACACACCACTCTGTAGTTGCTTTCTATTTCGGCTTTTATTGTTCTTAATATATTTGCTTAAGTTGTTGTTAGTTCTGAAAGCTGGTGTTATTCCTTTCTTCTTTATGTATCTGGCTATTTTTGTTATGTTGCCAGTATATGTAAAGGCGGCTGCACAATTGACCGGGAACGGGAACGAGAACGGAAACTGAAAGCATCAGCAGATTCACAATTAAATGGTAAACAGCTGTTTTGTGTCACTGTCACTTGTGCTATTAATTATTTTTCTTCACAAAATAAATTTTGTGGAACGATCTTTTTCTAATTTTATTAAAAGAACATGTCTGTTAACTCTAAAAATATGGATTTATTTGATGACGAGCTTTTATAATATTTTCGTTTTTTTATAATCTTGGAACTAATTTACAGAATATGTGTGCAATCGCAAAGGTTTGTCAGCATAAAGATAAAAAGCATATCATTCAAATATTTATATTATTATTGTATCTAATTACTACCCAAGTAGCAATTTTTCGACGCATTGGTTGTCAGTACAAACAAATGCACTGTATATGACGTTGCCACAGTGGACTTTCAGTTGTTTCGGCCAACGACCCCTAACCCGACTGACATTACGATGTTACAACGTTAAGTAATATCTTTAGTTATATGGGCAACTAAGTTATTACTATTTGTGACAACTACATATTACAGTTAAGTTTTTTCAACAATCGCAACTACTTAAAAACGTTATAATGCTAAACTAATTTACGCCCGTGGGTTTTCTGGCCGACTAGGTAGTTGTCTCTCACGACCCCAGGGCCTTTACGTATAGTTCTATAGATGTGTGACACGTTTACGGCAACTTCAGGAGCAAAAAAAGAATTTACTTTATAACCGTACTTTTTTCTTATAATTTTATATTTTATTTTGCTGGAAATTTTCGATTTATTTAACAACCTGTTTATTTGTTTTTTATTAGCTGGTTTCTCCATTGTCCATTGTTTTATCAGTAGATTTGATAAGCTTAAATCTTTGTAACAGCTTTGCTAGACAGGGTTGCCAGGCCAGTTCTTACTCTTTCAGTACTATATCCGTTGCAAGATAATTTGGCTGAAACTCCGACAAAATATGTACTTTTTGTACATATTTTGTCTGAATTCCATCCGAATTATCTTGCAGCGGATAGTAGTTTTGCTTTCAAAAAATCAATAGAAATCAGTAGATTCTTTTTAGGCCCTGTAAATACAGTAAAATCTGTGTTAACGGTTACCTGTCAAAATCGCCCGGTTTCATAATCAACTTAAAGTAAACATTAAGTAAAGTTCACTTTAAAGTTGACATTTACCCATATATGAATTGTGATAAAGGTAGGTACCAACTTACTTAAAATTTAAAATCCTTAACTGATTATGAAACCGAGCGTTACAATCATTTTGAAAATTCTCCAAACCAATTATATGAAGATTTCCTTATTTAGATCTGGTATTTACCAGTTTCATTTCTCTGTCCATCTATTATCATCATCTACGTCCTGAATCTTATTTTCGGTAATGACATTGGGAAATTGTAACAAAATGTCTGAAAATTAATTTAGAAATGGGGCGAATACTATTAAAAAGCAAATTTTATTTTAGTGATAACAAAATATGGAAATATACCAAACATCTAAAAAAAAAATTGCCTACTAGAATTTTTTAAATAATATCAAAAATATACCAAAACAGTAGATATCTACTAAATGTGGCAACGCTGTTAAGGAGAATGATGCACTTCATTGCACTGGTCACATGACCTCTGTCACCCAATAAGAGGGTGCGTTCTAAAGTGGTTGGGATAGTCGGTCCAGGCCGTGTTTGGTCGGCGATTGGACTTCTCGGTTGTCTCATCCGTCTATGGTTGGTAATAAGGTATATTTTAATAAGGTATATTTAAATAAATAAGGAAAACCAAACAGCGGAGGTAAAAAGAAGGGTCAGATTAGCCTGGGCAGGATTTGGAAAATTAAAATGGGTCCTAAAAACTAAAAAAATACAACAATACTTAAAAACAAGAGTGTTTGACCAGTGCATACTCCCAATTCTCACATACGCATGCCAAACATTGACCTTGACCAAGGCAAACATGGATAAAATAATAAAGACACAAAGAGCCATGGAGAGAGCAATGTTAGGAGTAAAATTGACAGACAAAAAGCAAAACAACTGGGTCAGAAATAGAACAAAAGTCAAAGACGCAGGTCAACATATAACCAGGCTAAAATGGAGCTTCGCAGGTCATAACGCTAGACAAACGGACAATAGGTGGAATAGCACGATACAACAATGGAGACCATGGACAGGA